>NC_072734.1:11070096-11146376 GCF_026930045.1 Uloborus diversus
AATAAGTCAATGGAATCCAATTTATGTTTAATTGATTGTTTTTTCATAATTTCGTTACTTTTTCTGTATATGCATGCATACTCTTCTATCTTAATATTATGTGGAGTAAAAAAACATTTTCATTCTTTAGGTAATGTCGTAGTTTCATGGTTTTCCGAAATAATGAATGAGCATTTATTTCTCTTAACAAATTATTATATAGATAGAAACACTTGCCTTACACTGAAGCCTAAAGATATTAAAAAGGAAAAAAAATCCTGCCATTCAAAAAAAAAAAAAAGAAATTCACACAAAAATATAACTAATCCTATATCCTACTGAAAAAAAAAAACACCTGAGTTTCAAACAAAAAGATAATTTTTACTGCTGTAAAAAAAGTTGAGATTCACAAAAAACCGAGAGTCGTACGAAAACATAATTTTTCCCGCCACAGAAAAAAAAATCTGAAATTCATACAAAAATGAAATTTTTCCTCTTGCAAAAAAAAAAAAAAAAAGATTTATACAAAAAAGAAAATTTTTAAACTGATTTTTTTAAAGTATAATTTTTAATGCTGCAATAAAATTTAGATTCACACAAAAATATAATTTTTTCTGTGTTAATTTATCTTTACTCCTGTATTGTAATGTCATCTGGAGTAAATGTATATTCTCATTCTTTGGGTAATGTCGTAGTTTAATGATTGGGTTGATGGTTTTCTGAAAAAAAAAGGTCATTCATTTCTCTTTTCTTTTTGCTAAAAATTATTAAATAATTTATAACATTTTGCCTTACTGCCAAAATCTCAAACTATTAAGTATTAAAAAAAAAAAAAAAACTGAAATTTATGCAGAAACATATTTTTTTCAGCTGCAAAAAAACTGAGATTGAAACAAAAATGTATGATTTTTCCTGCTGCAATTAAAACTGAGATTCATGCAAAAATATAATTTTTCCTGCTACAATAAAACTGAGAGTAATACAAAAAAGTAATTCTTCCTGCTGCAAAATTTTTGGGATTGATTATTAAATTCTGTTTTGCACTTTAGAAAAAACAATGCTATATTTACAATTAAAAATATATTTATTTTGTATTCAATATAATAATATTTTCGTCAAAATATATATAAAACTACACAAAATAATTCCTTGTAAATAGATAAACAGTAGGGTCTGGTGGGGTAAAGTGGTCATAAAATCGTATGTTTTCAACTTAGATGGATAATAAATGCAACAAATTCTTTAAACACTTCAACTTTTTTTGTTGTTATTTTACATTGCATTATTAAAGAACACGGTACATTAAATTTTAGGAAGAAAAATATTGATTTTAGTAGTTTTATAGAACTTTCTTTTCCCTATGTTTTTATGACCACTTTACCCCATGGGGTGGGGGGAAAGTGGTCATAGCATGGGGTAAAGTGGTCATAGTTAAAAATAGTAGCAAAACCATTATAAAAAACCCTAATACTTGTATATTTCAGTTGTTTTTATAATTACAAGTATATTCACGAGTACATGTGTACACGAATATATACGTGTTGTGTTATACACGAGTAAACACGTTCCTATATGAGTAGATACATGTATACATCAGATACATGCATGCACGTGCCTACTCAAGTATATACGTATAAATACGAGTATATAAGCATGTATACTTGATTACCTACAGGAGTCTATACGTGTCTACATGAGTACATACGTATCACATGTATATACGTGTCACGTATATGTACGTGTCACGTGTATATACGAGTATATACGCGTATAAACGAACATCATATGCGCGTATGCACTTGTATCTCGAGAAAATACGTGCATACTTGAGTATATATGTGTATATTAGAAGTATATACGCATATATAAGTGTACGTACATACATATACGGGTGTACACGACTTAATTCGTGGATACATTCAGTGCGTCTGTGTGTCTACTCACGTATATATAATATGGAAGCACGAGTATATACACATGTACACGTGTACACACGATTATATACCTGTATAGACGTATATACGTACATTATTGTGTATACACCAGTATATGTATGTGTACACGAGAATATACGCTTATATACATGTCGGCCTACAGAGTGAATCTAAGCTCTTGGGCAAAAATCAAAGGGGGTGTGAGAGGGGAGGATAGAAAGATAAGAGGAAGAAAGATAAGAAGCAAAGAATCATAAGGAAGTTATAATCACTGACGGGCTACATGCACACAAAGCCAGGAGGCAAAGCAGGGCACAAATTTGTTGCACACAGATGATTTTACCTAACATTTTAGTTTTTAAGAAATATTTAGAGCAGTTTTTGAAAGTTACGATCCGTAGTAGCTCTAATACACGCATCGCAACAAAGGCGCAGCGGCTGATGAAAAATTTTCAAAAGTCTCGTTTTTGCAACAGAGAGGGATCTGTAAATGCGACGCATGATGTTTTTCAGCTAAAGGCCGTAAATTTCATCAATCGGTTTAAAACTTTCTTAAGTCCTAAAATGTTGTGTAAAATTGCATTTGTGTAATATATATATATATATATATATATATATATATATATATATATATATATATATATATATATATATATATATATATATATATATATATATATATATATATATATATATATATATATATATATATATATATATATATATATAATTTGTGACTTTTTTTGCATCCATCAATTTCTCACTTTGCGTGCATTTAGCACGTCAGCATTGTGATTGTGACCATATGTTCCTTATTAACTCTTGCTTCTTCTCCTCTCATCTAACACCTTTTATTAATTTGCTCAAGAATGCAAACTCAACCTGTACACTTTTATATCATATGCTTGTATGTAAGTGTCTACTCGAGTACGTATGCGTATATACGTGTCTACCTGAGTATATAAGTGTTCTTATATATACGAGTATAAGCGAGCATATACGTGTATAGTAGAATGTATAGCTGTGTGGATAAAAAATATTTGCAGATACCCATATATGTATTTATTGGCGCATTTATGTGAATACGTCTATGTACATGTCTACACGAGTATATATGCGTATATATATACGCATATACTCGTATATTTAACCTCGTTTACTGTAAAAACAATACATATTGAGTAAAATTAATATTTAATTTGTATCTGCCTTATACCTAAAGATTAAGTGATTAGAAGAACAATATGCGTTAAGCCTAATATTATGACCACTTTACCCCATCTTACTTAAATTGTTCTAAAAAATTATCTAAAATAGATTCAGCTAACTGCTAATGAATAAGAGTTCTTGAGAAATGTAGGAAGCTTCTTGTACAGTCAATCTGTTCCTAATTCTAACAAACAAAATTTCTGAAGGATGTTAAAATAGGTGTTTAGATTTTAAAATTTTTCATGTTCACGCAAAATATTTTTTTTTACCAAATAAAATTTTTCCAGTTGTAAAATTTTGTATTCAAAATGTAGTTTTTAACTGCTTTACTCTAAAATAAAAGTTTCACATTCATTCGAACGTTTATTTCCAAGCTATAGCCATTTATTTGACGTATGACCACTTTACCCCATTGACCACTTTCCCCCACCAGACCCTATTATTTTTCCGTGAGAGACAACATTTTAACGATAGACAACCAATAATTCAGATTTTGAATTTCATTGTATTGCACAAAATAATTGGATCACATAGCGGTAGAAAATTCACCGTTCGATTATTATTTCGCCGAAAAATTACGTATAAATGTACGCACCTATAATAACTCTTAAATCAAATGCACCATATATGATTTTAGAAAGGAATTAAAAAATGACTACTAAAATAAAAATTAGTAAGCATTACAGACCACAAAGCTAACATTTCAAAACTTTTAAATCATAGATAAGCGAAATTCGTACATACATATCAATAATATATTTCCATGAACCCAATTTAATTCATTAAATATACAGAAAAAAAAAGAAACAATTTAGTGTTCAAAAAATAATAGCATAAAATAAGCTCAGTCACTGAGTGAAAATGTCGATATTTCGTAAAATCCAAACGATGCTTTAAGTTCTAACTCGAGACTGTAGACTGTTTAAAAGTCTCCGTCTAAACGTATAACAACACGGTTCCCGAACGGATCGTAGCGTACCAACCAAGTTGTGTTGGTGTGTCCGAATAAGTTATTCCTATTTCTGCGATTAAATCTTACACTCGATGAATATCTTGCACCAGATGGTAGAACACTTGCTTCGTCCATGGTCATAGAGACAGTTCTCACCTTCTGGACAGATACCGTAATGCTTGTAAACTTCGCAGTCGAGGCATTTCATCATGATTCTGTATTCCTCAATTAATTTCTCCTTCTCCAGCGGATCGGTGATGCGCTGAAGGCACGGAGCGACGACATCAGAATCCCTCCGGCAGGTCGGGCAGCTCTTCTTGGGTCGACGAAGCTCGGGAGGCAGGTCGTCTTGGTTCACATTTCGCCAGGCTTCGATGCAGCCGAAACAGAAGGTGTGATTACAATTCTGCATGATTCCATACTTTCTGTCCGTCTCTTTCTCTGAGACGTTTTCCAGACAGATTCCGCATAAGGTATCATTTTCCTTCACTGCATCGCTTGCTTTACATTTATTCGATGAAATTGCCATCTTTACGCCAACAACAGATGAAGCGCAGTAGAAAGGTTTCAAGTTTGCGAGGATCCAAACAACCGCAGAAAAAGCACTGAACAGTGTCAATCACTACAAAACTAGAAATAACGCTCGTAACTCTCCGAACCAGCTGTAGATTTAACGTACTTATCACTTGCTCTCACTGCAACCAAATAAAATGTGCGCAAGTGGGGCAGACTCAATTCGGAATTCAAAGTACCGGGTTTCTACTACATTTAACATGTTGGGGCTTCTGGGGGAACAGGTTTCCTTAAAAAGCAGGAGTTCACAATGTTTTGACTGACGGGTTAGGCGTGCGGAAGAGCTTTATGGTTGTACTCTCTTTTGCTCGTATCAGTACAATTCAAGAACGTGGAGAGTGACCTCACAGATGGAATCATTCCAATACAAGACAAATACTACAAAACAGCTGTTCCTACTGCCCTTTGAAGGAGCTTGTATTGATATTTTTTGCTTACTTTCCCGCCTTTTACTTTTTCGAACTGCAAGAAAAGCAAAGCTGTGCACTTGACCATTGTTAATGGAGACTCGGCTGTTAGATATTTCTTCCTCCTGATTCCCCTTCTTTTCTGTAGGTTTCTGAAGGATTACAATTAAATGGATATTGGAAAAATTCAAAAAATCAACATTGAAAAATCAGATTTGAATTGCCGCTGTCCAGTGCAATTTTTTTACGAATCAGCTTGTTTATTTATTATTTATTTTATTTTATTTAATTTTTTGTTTTATGCAAATTTGCGTTTTTGTAGCGTTGCTGTATATTTCCTTTACTTCTTATCTCGCAAGCATTTATTTATTTCATAAGTATGATTTATTTTTGCGAATATATATTCAGTAGCGTCACTACCATTCTGGGGGATCAAAAAAGCGATGGCGCTCCCCTTAAGTGTGACGGAGTACCAATCCAGAATAAAAGCCCTCAAAAAAGAAAGAAATACCCCTTGAAAAAACTGCATTAAAAATTCCAATGACGTAAATCTGCTACATGGACCCCCCTCCCCATTCCCCTCCTCCCCGCCTGTGCACCCCTGTTAATTAGATTTTTTTTTCTGAGAGAGTTTATTATTTTACTATTATAGAGTGGTTTCTGCGATGTTTGAGAATTTTTTTTAAGTAATAGAAATTATTTTTATTTAAATAAAGGATTATTTCGTCCCTACTTCCCCCCAAAACCCGACGCGCAAATTGCTGGGACTTTTTACCCCTTCTTAATGGAAGGGTAAGAAGTAATTTGCAACAGGTTTCACCTTTTTTTTTTTTTTTTGGATGTTTGGGTTTGGCCATTTTTTGGCCTAATTTTACTGTACTGTACATATATTTTTTGAATGAGAAAATTTAACAAATGTTCGTTTCAACAATTTCATTATATTAGAAGATAAAAGAATATGTGTGTCAGGATTATGATTAATAACTATTGCATACGACATTTTCTAAAACAGAAAAAGTCTTTTTCTATAAACGTACATCGTTAAAGATTAAGGTACAAATATTCAAAATATTATTTACCTGACAATGTGACTGGTCCTTCTCTTACAAATTATTGTAAACTGAAGTTAAGATACCGATTATGTACGATAGTAAGCAAAATCTAGTAACAATAATTACAATATACAACAATGCTTCGAAGAAAAATGCATTTATTATATGCAAAATTGCCATTTCCGTGCGCAACGTCAGTTAAGTAACACAATTGTTTACTTGGAAATTTTCCCTTTTTGTATGAGTAAATTTAATCACACGTTGTTGTTGCCTACAATAAAATATTTGACACACAAACCTATATCTGTAATATACGTTTTTTTTTACTTCGTCATAATTCGAATGTCTTATGTGCATATGCAATCGCACTCTCTCTTTTTGTCGTTAATGCATATAAATAGATAAAAACGGCACGTTTTAAAACAAATGCCTATTACTGCTTTTCCCACTTTATTTATTTATTTATTTATTTTGACTTAAATTTAAAAAAATTAACATCTTGTTCTTCACGAAAGAAAAATCAGATGACCATTAGAAAACTTTCAAAGAAATAAATTACTGATCCTACTGGAAACTAATGAGAAAAGAACAAATCTTCATCAATCACATTAATTGATAAAGGCGATGCCTAATTAGAGAACATATTGAAGCACAATATGTTCTCTAATTAGGCATAGTGCACAATTAAACATTGTGATTTATTGTGCACTAGTGGTACCTGCACGGCTTTGCCCGTAATAGAAAAATTAAAAGGTCTTTTGATTCGCCTGTATATTTACAAATAATGTATGGCGAATTTTCTTGCCAATTGGCTTGTGTCCATGTTGCGGTTCCACGTTATGATAATTTCGTAATTTACTCGTCCATATTATGATAATTTTGTTCTTAAAATTGGAATAGAAAAAGAACCACATCGAATTTTGGAAAAATCGCTTAGAGGTACACACGCCCATGCTTCAAATTAACTTTGTGACAAATTTCATAAAAATTGGCCGAATGGTCTAGGCGCTATGCGCGTCACAGACATCCAGACATCCTACAGACATCCATACAGAGAGACTTTCAGCTTTATTATTAGTAAAGAAAAAGCAATAAATGTGCATATCATTTTATTTTTGAATAATAGATTTAATATATTTTTACTGCCTTATTTACAAAATCTGGAAATATAAAGGGCGATCATTTTTTACGAACATTGTGACAAGTTTTTCCTATGTCGGTGAATAATTAAAAACAACGTGCGGGGGGGGGGGGGACCTTCAAAATGCATATGACATAATTCTTGCTGATTCCTATGTAAAAAAACCCCCTGAATCCAAATAGTGTCATTATCAGCAAATGCAGTGAATATTGTTAATTTTAAAAAAAAACATATGGTTTTCCGATGCTCAAAAATTATTTAACTATAGTTTGCATATCAAATCAATAATTTTAACTAAAAATTAAATTAATAACTTCAGCTAAAATCAATTTATAAATCTTCCTTTATATTAATTCGTTATGCTGTAAAAAGTTGCGGGTATTAAAACTGCGAAAACCAGTTTTCAAACTAGTTCTGTTTAAATTTTTTTATAACTAAAACAATATTAGTTTCAAGTAATTTTATCAACAAAAACCCCTTTGCCAGGATTTATGTAATGTCTTTTTTCTTTTGAGTATAAGAAAAATTAAGTTGCTCAGCACTCAGTGGTTAGTTATAAATTGTCTAAATATTTTGCATATTATCACTTTTTTTTTTTTTGGTAGTGGACGACAGGTAATTTGCGCTCCGTCGCTGAAGCGATAGGGATAGAAAGGTTTCGAGCTCAAATTAGACAAAAAAAGAAAAGAATCCAGCTCTTTTTCTTGACACTGATAATGATGATTGGGGTGGTTTTGGTGAACCAGTGATCGACCTGCGACCTCTAAAAATTCAAAGGTCAAAAAAGTCACATATGCTTTTACATTTTCAGTTGTAAACAGACCTTATCTTCTAAAATGTTATTCAGAAATATTCTTAAGACTTGTGAAAGACTGCTTCTTTTGTAAATGGGAGGATGGGGGGCCTTATCAATACCACCAAGGGGGAGGTAGCTTTATTCAATAGTATTACTTAGAGAATAAGCTGGGGAACGCTTCTAAAAGACAGATGCAAATGCATGAAGCTCTTTGTAAAAACATTTCCAGGAAGCAACGTATAGTTTCAGAGTACAAAGGTTTTTGCAAGCAAGTTCTAAAAACGTCAGGGTGTCACGTTTTCTTTTCTTTTAACTGTCGGAACTGTGACAAAAAGCTTTGATTCTGTGGTATTTGCAAGTCCCTAAACTTTTCCAAAAATGTCAAATTAAATAAATGAAATCAAGAAAAGAAAAAAATGAGGAAAGCATAGCAATAAAAGTCAATTAATTAATTTTTACAGAAGCGATACACACTTTTTTTTCAAATTTAAGCCGACATCCAATGTGCATGTATTGCATCGTAACGTGCTTAAAAAATATTCTAATTATGTTTAGGCTTGCCAGATTTCTATACTCTTCAACTGGGACACCAAAATCCCCCCCCCCGAGTGTTGCGAGTATTTAAAAGGATACCACACCTGGCTGGCTTATAGGATATTTTACAGGGCAGTTCGTTCTCAATGCCACGAGCAAATGATCACTAATTATGAACAAAAACAATGGTGATAAGAAATGACACAAGAAGAATAAATTAAAAAATTTTGCTTCTTGTATGTTAATATTTATAAGATATTATAGTGGGTAAAACACTTTGGACAAAGAATAAAGAATTGAACAATATTCCTATTATATACTTTTCATTGGCAAACGCTTTTTTTTTTTTTTTTTTTTTGGAAAGTCTTTTTTGGTTTTAATCTTGTGGTAAAATTCCTCACAAGCTAATCCGATAGTAATTTTTCAAGCCGATGTTACAAATGAAAAAATAATTATCCTAGATAACCCTTCCCAGTTTCTTATTTTTAGACTTTTTTGGTCATCTGTAATCAAATTTATCTTTCTCCGGGACACCGGGACGTCTGGCAAGCCTACTTATGTTTCATTTCATTTCGCCAACAAAACTTTTACTGATAAAGCGTCAGAAATGTCAACCTTGGTGAAATTGAGATCGTTCTACATTCGGGGGGAGGAAAGAGTGCATTTCAAATACAAATACAAATACAAATGTGACGACCAGCAACAGGCACTGGGCCCAGCTAGGCTGGTCCTAGTCAATTAATTAGTCCCCAATGAAGATCAATGGCCCTCTTAAAGCTATTCACTCCCTTGCTCATTACCGCCTCTTCCGGTAAGCTATTCCAAGTGCCCACAACCCTGCTAAAGTAGTAGTTTTTCCTGATTTCCAAGTTAGCCTGAGATTTAAATAGCTTAAAACAATGACCCCTTGTCCTGCTTTCCCCGCAAAAATTTAATCCATTTACATCTTTCATTTTGACAAATTTAAATAACTGAATCATGTCCCCTCTGACTCTCCTTTGCTCCAGGCTATACATGTTAAGCCTATTAAGTCTGGTATCATAATCTAAATCTGAGAGTCCCCTTACTAATTTAGTTACCCTTCTTTGAACCCTTTCCAATACAAAAATATCTTTCTTCAGATAAGGCGACCAAAACTGAACAGCATACTCCAAATGAGGTCTTACTAAACTCCTATATAAAGGCAGAAGAACTTTCTTAGATTTGTTTGAAATAGATCTATTGATGAACCCAAGCATTTTGTTGGCTTTGTTACTAGCAATACTGCACTGTTGACTAAACTTGAAGTCCTGATTTATAAAGACACCCAGATCCATAACATTTTCTGCCTGATTTATGACTGAACCCTGTAAACGATATCTCATACGCTTATTTCCATGACCTAAGTGTAGCACTTGACATTTCCCTACATTAACTGCCATACCCCATTTATCTGCCCACTTAGTAATATGATCTAAATCCTCTTGCAGCTGTTTTACTTGTTCTTCATTTTCGACAATCCCCATAACTTTTACATCGTCAGCAAAACAATTCATGCTTCCAGAAATATTTTCATTGATGTCATTCATAAATATAATAAACAAAAGAGGCCCTAAAACTGATCCCTGAGGAACCCCACTTAAAACATCACTCCAATTAGAATGATTTCCTCTCACAACTACTCTTTGCTTCCTACCAGTAAGCCAATTTCTAACCCAAAGTAAAGTTTTTCCTCCTATTCCAATGTCAGCTAACTTGCTGAGAAGAGCAACATGCGGTACCTTGTCAAAAGCTTTTTGAAAATCAATATAAACAACATCCACACATTTTTTGTTATCTAAAGCTGAGGTAACCTTGTCGTAGAAATGCAATAAATTAGTAGTACAGGATTTACCTTTCCTGAAACCATACTGCAAACTAGTCAACAGACTATTAGTCTCTAAGAACATCATGATCTTAATTTTGATCAAAGTTTCGAAAATCTTACAAATCACCGAAGTCAAACTTACAGGTCTATAATTCCCAGCAATACCTTTAGACCCCTTCTTGAAGAGTGGCGTTATGTTAGCCAGCTTCCAGTCCTCTGGCACCGTCCCCGAGTTATAAGAAGCATTGAAAATATTCAAAATAACATCCACTAATTCCTCTGCACATTCAACTAAAATTTTTGGATAAATATTATCTGGGCCCGGAGCTTTAGTTGCTTTAATCTTTTTCAAATGAAATAAAACCTCCTCCCTGGAAAATACAAAATCCTCAAGCTGTATAATAGCTTGTGTCTTGTTAGTGTCAACTGTTGAGATACAATTATCGTTAAACACACTGGAAAAAAAGTTATTTAGAACATTTGCAATATCCCTATCGTTTTGGATTAAATTTCCATGCTCATCAACCAAAGGCCCAATTTGACTGTTTCGAGCTTTCCCAGAATTAGCGTAAGCAAAAAACCTCTTAGGGTTCCCATCAATGTCATCTGCCAGCCTTTGCTCCAATTCCCTTTTCTGAATCCGTACCAAATACTTAAAATTTCGCCTTGCCTTACCATACTGGAGCCTCTCCGCACTCTGACCAGTTTCTTTAAACTTACGAAAAGTGGCTTGCTTATAATTAAGAGCTTCTTTAGTCTCCCTGGAGAACCACATGGGCCAAATTTTGGTACTAACACCTTTTTTCCTAAATGGAACATAGTCCCCAACGGTTTTAGCAAGTTTATCCTTAAATTCCGTCCACTGCTGATCTACGTCGCTATTTTCCAACCCCGACGAAAAAACCTCTTTCAAGCTCTGCCTAAGTGCAACAAAATCGGTGTCTCTGAAATTGGGCACAAACCTAAAATTCTCATCTTTGCACACTTCAAATTTAACCCGGAACCTAATGCTGTTATGATCACTATCTCCAATATGCTCCCCTACACTCAACCCCTGAACAAAACTACCTATGTCACAAAAAACTAGATCCAAAATGGCCTCCTCTCGAGTTCCCTGAGTTACAACTTGATCTAAGAAACAGTCACCAATTACTTTTAAAAATTCCTCTTCTTTGCCATTGCCAGGATAAAAATTATTCCAATCAATACCCGGAAAATTGAAATCCCCCATTATGATAACGGATCCCTTACTAGACATGTCACTAATAATACGGTACATCTGTTCATCTTGTCCCTGGTTTGAATTAGGTGGCCTATAAATGTTTCCAAAGCGTAGCTTTATGCCCTTACTGCTCATCAACTCCAGCCAAACCATATCAATATCAGTAGGCTTATCATTTATGACCAATTCATTGCAAATAAAATTGTCTCTAACATAAAATAAAACCCCACCACCTCTTTTACCTACTCTATCCTGTCTGAATAAATTATACCCAGCAATATGTAATAACTCTGCATCAGATTCGGTAGCCCATGTCTCTGTAATTCCGATAACATCCAACTTCTCATCCATAACTATGCTTTTCAATTCATCCATCTTGTTCCTAATACTGCGAGCATTGGTATAGAAAACTTTAAGCATGCCTAAGTTGCTTTTATTTAACACCCTGAAATTTCCTAAATTACAATTGTTAACATTACTACTCTTGTTTGTCACTTTATTTCCATTTCTAGCAATACCCAAAAACATTTCATTCTCTCGATACCTGGTGCTTGAACCATGCCCCCCATTCCAACTTAGTTTTTTGACTCCGAAGCCCTTAAAATTAATCCACTAACCATTTTGACCCCTGTAGAGCTCAGATGCAGGCCATCCCTAGCAATCCAATCCCGTTTACAGTGACTCCATACATCAATGAACCTGATACTGCGCTTTTCGCAAATTGACTTCAGTAGCAAGTTCATACACCTCGCACGTTGATTTAGCCAGCTCCTATGCACTCCATACCTGGGAAGCAAACCAACCACTTGGACATTCGTCGAAAAGCTGGTTGCTTTATCCAACAGGGATTCCCATTCCCTAGAAAACTCCTCATTTTTACTGTGGCCTACATCATTTGTTCCCACCCACAAAGTAACCATGTCCTCCTTATTCAATACTCCCGTCTTTTCAGCAACCATATTAACGTCTTTTACCCGAGCCCCTGGTAAACAACACCTAGCCACCTTACGCTTTACTCTCCCAACTGTGTTACCCACCTCCCTTACCATAGAGTCCCCCAAAATTACACCCTTAGTTTCCCAATCTAACTCCTCATTTGAAACTTCCCCCTGAATTTCTGGAACATTTATACCCTCTACAACTGGCTTACACCCTAATGCTAACTGGGCTTCCAAAACTAGCATCTTAAGTCTTAAGTCTGAGAGTTCAGCACATTTAGTGCAAATATAATCCTCTTCAAAAACAGACTCATTTTCCCCCTTATACAGGCAGAACATATGACATAAATCACAAGAGATCCACCTGTCCCCCTTCCCACTCTTTACCTCTTTCATAATGCATATAACACCCATTTCTACTCAGTGAATATGTTCCAAAAGACAAAACAGTAAGATAAAAATGCAAAAAAACACAGAATAAATACTAAAAACAGCAGTAAATAAACAGAGTTGCTACACCCAATAAAGCACACAAGATCAAAAACCAGGAGATCACCACATGTTAGGCTTAGCTCCAAAAAATGCAAAAACACTTCAAGAATACAATAACAGCAAAAATGAGCCCCCAAAACACAATAAAACTAAATTACATGATAAAGTGAAGTAAAAAAACCTAAAACTAGACAGTAATAATGAAAAATTATAGTAAAAAAACACTTATCAAATTAGCAGCAAAAAACACTCCCTGCATCACAGGCGCCCTCTCAATCAATCCTTTCATGCTTGGCGATAACTTTTCTCTTTTGCCAACCCTGTTTTAGGGTTGCTTGGTGCGCACTTCGATTTTGCCCTTTCGCTTCATGTTAAACATTGCCAAAGAATTTCCCCGTAGGATCTAATGCTTAAGTTTTTTTTGAACTGTTTGAAATTGAACGAAAAAATGTTCAAATCAAAAAATTAAGTATTCAAAGACTCGGAGCTTGAATCGGTCATTTTTCCTTAAAGTTTGCAACTCTGCCAATGTTTGCGGATTCGGAGTGGAACTTGGTTAGGGATGAAAGAGTCGGAGTCAGATTTCCAAGATTCGGAGTCGGTCATTTTTCCTCCGTGTATATCGTCAGTGATTGTTCTATTTAAAAGAAAAAATAGAGCTGAACATGAATGATTTGATTAACAGATGTCGAACATATATTCAATTTGAACTGCAGTTGCTTCAGTAGTATATAATTAATGTTTCCTTACTCGGGGAAGCAAGCACTTAAGAATTTCGAAAATTTGCAGGAGGGAGAAGGAATTGATTTCGATCTAATTAAAAAAATAATCGATCATGAACAGTGTCTGAGCTCCTACTCTTACCCTAACGTCAATAAACATGACCTATAACCGCGATTTTAAGGCTAAAATTGCGTTTTTAAAACTAAAAGTATCAAATTTTGCCCGGACAACTTTTGACCTTTTTTCCTGCTCGATGAAAAAAAAAACATTTTTTTTCTGTTTTTTGTTTTTTCAATGTGCCCTCTTAAAAATTTTTTCTGGTATTGTCAAATTTGGTGAGAACTAGATAAAGGAGATGTTTCTTTTGTTTGATTCTAAACAGTTATATTCTCAGAAATTGTATATGCTCCAATGATACAAAGGAAACTAATGTTTTGGAGACTGAGAGAGGAATATTTTCTTGCCCTGGGAAAAAACAGAATCATTGCAACGATTCTTCATTTTGTGTGTCTATGACTGTGTATCTGTGATACACAAAATAAGGGGGCGCCGCAAGGCACCCATAATTTTATGCAATCGGGGCATTTTATACGATGTGGCGCGCAGAAAGGCGCCCCTCATTTCGTGTGATTCTCGTCGTGTTCCGTCAAAACGAAGGGCGCCTTGAGGCGCCCCCTCATTTCGTGGCGCCCGGGGGCAATTGCCCCGTTCGCCCCACCCCTTCCATGGATCGGCCTTGAGAAGGCTTAATGCATCTTGAAAATATCGCGAAAAAAAAAAATAAAAAAAAAAGTCAAACATATAAAAAATAATAATTAAATAAATATCAAAAAATTGGAAAGTAGGGCATTGAGATGAGGAAAATGTCAAAAAATTGGAAAGTAGGGTATTGAGATGAGGAAAATGTCTGTCGTTCTGTCTGTCTGACCCCCCCCCCCTTCCCCAATAACTTTTGAGTGAATTGTCCGATTAGAACAAATTTTTTTCTGTTCAAAAGATCTTCGCGAGGACACCTCATTCCTATATTTCACTTTTTGATTTGAACAATTTTTCGTTCAATTTTGAACAGTTCAAGAAACTTAACATTAGCGCCTATGGGAAAATTCAAGGCAATTCCGAACTTAGAGGCACATTTGCTTCAACCTAACTTCGCGGAAAAAGCTTTTGATGAAAAACATGTACATATAAAATACCTTTTTGATTTGAACACTTTTCCGTTCAATATTGAACAATTCAAATCCCTTAATAGTAGCGCCTACGGGGAAACTGAAAGTCAATGTAGATTCCGCACTTGAAGCGGATTTAATTTAAACAAATTTTGTTGGAAATAGCTTTTGACAAAAAATTCTCGACTCCGAGAATTTTGGGGCACCTGACTCCAACTTCTGTGTCCGACAATTAGTCGGACTCCAAATCCTCGACTTCGACTCTGACTTCGTAGTTTTGGCAAAAATTTACTCACGAAGGAAAAATGACTGACTCCGATTCTTGGACATTCGACGCCGACTTCTTTATCACAAAATAAGTCCGATTCTGACTCCGCAAACATTGGCAGAGTTGCGACCGATCCAAAATGACCGATTCCAACTCCGGGGAGGGGGGATCGAGATGGAGTACATCAAATAAATTACTAATGCCAATATTTAAGTCTTTACAGCTCTTTATTCTTTTAGGTATATCCAATCTCGTTTTTTTTTTTTTTTTTTTTTTTTTTTTTTTTTTAAATTTCGCGGTTAAGATTGCTCGTTGTTCTCCCCTTACCGTGGCCTTGACATTATATCAATTTACGCTGTGATTGGTAGATTGCACTTCACATAATTAATACTGTTTATATTGATTAATTTTTTATTTTACGTTTTTTTAATTAAATTAAATTAAATTTATTTATTTATTTATTTGTGATTTTATTTGCAAACCAAATTTCTATTTATGAATTCAAAACTAAAGGGGTTTTTTTTTTCGTAATTCTTTTTTGGGTTGATATTTGTGCGTTATTTTTTTATTAATAACATTAATCAATTAGTTACGGTAAGTAAGAGTGATTATTTTTTAACTTAAACATTCTCTTTGTAAATTTATGTACATTTATTTTGTAGTGCCTGTAACATTAGATGATCTTTGTTCGTTATTATTTTAGCATTTAATTTTAATCGATTAGATCCGGTAATTATGAATGACTATTCTTTAAATCATATCTAACGTAAGCATTTTTTATGTCAACGATCATCAAATAAATTCATATTAAATATCTTTTTTTTTCCTTTTCATTTCCTCACCTTTGAAATAAATAGGTTTTATACATATTATAAACTTTATTGCAAATTTTTTTAACAATATGTTTCCTTTGACATTATAACTGCGCACGTTTCTTACTGACAGATGATTTGTTTATTTTTTTCTGCTTCATATATCATGGTAGTCATTTTAAAATATTCCATCATTGTTTTTTTTAATTACACATGTAAACAAAGGTTTTGTTACACGAAACATTTATAGTGTTCCTAGGGTAATTTTTGACGCTGATTTCAAATATCCACTTAGAAGTTTTCCATCACCCACAGTTTTTGTGTAATCATAGGTTTTAAGTTATTTATTTTTCCCGTGTTCTCTTGTGTTACGTAATAATAAAAACTCATAACTGAAAATTAAAATCTTTTCATAAAGAAAAGAAATGTGAAGATAGATAGTCAGGTTTGCTGGTACTGCAATGGTACCATAGTAGTCAGTCTTAATGGCATCCCATTTTCGTGATATAAGATACCTGAATAGAATAATTTTCTCTCATTTTATATTTGAATGCAAACATAAAGATTTCATAGATTTTACTCTAAGGAAAATGCTTTAGTATACTGTAATAGTATTGACTCTGTAATAGATATGTTTGTATTTTAATACCAAACAGATGAGACTTGGTGGGTTATTTCAGTGGGAATAAAGGAAACATATGGAGATTTGTAAAAAAAATTTTAGATAAAGTTTAGTACAACACATATTGTGGGACAATTATTTCTGGCCTGATTTTAAATGAAGCAAATTTTATTAACTACTAGTTCTTATTAATACAATGCTGTTTTCTCTTTTGCGAATGGGGTAGCAATGACAAGAAGAATTAAAAAAAAAAAAAAAAAAGACTGGAAATGTTATTTCTACTGGCCTTTCATGTTAAATTAGGCCTGATCTAAAACTTTGTTGAGTCCTTAACAATGGTGCTGAATTTGAATACTTAAAACCAGAATTTCTACGTATTATTAACTTAAAGTTAGGAGAAGCTTCCATTCTCCAAGTGTATAAATTCTTGCCGATTAAATGCTAGACGCTTAGAAAGAGATGTTCCTGATGCCAAATATAAAAGAAAAGAACAAGAGCTAAGTTTCTAATCATTATTTTAGTAGTCATCAAGAATGTGAATCTGTGCATTTCTTTCAAACTTCTGTCTAGTGTTACAAAAAATCTGTGTGTGATGCGGAAAAACAGTTTGCATATTTGAATCCAGCGCAACATTTATACTAAGATCACGTATTTTTTCTCATGTAACAGAAAAAGTTTTTTTTTTTTCTTTTTGTAGACTAGTGTTATTTTTGTGCAAACAAAATCTGAATTTATTGACTGCAATTGATGCTCAGTTATAACTTTTGGCAACACGGAATTACAACCTCTCTACAATCCTGGATTGCGAAAGCTTACATTTTTCAGAAATTAATTCAAGCTTCCCCCTCCCTTTTTTCCGTTGCCTAACATAAAATAGTAATAAAACTTGGAATGCGAATAAAAAACAAACCTCCGAAATGCAACTGTTTTTACTGCGACAACATTACTCTTGAGGTGTAAACCGTTTTACAGAACTGGCCACGTGGACAATGCGCAGTATGAAGCTTACATCGTAGATAAGGAACTCGGCATTCGGCAATAATTCGTCCCAGAACGCAGAATCTTTACTAATACACCATTAAAATGATTTAAAAAAAATTGCTAAAACCAAAGATTGAAATACATATTTTTAGGGAAGGTTGTCACTCTTGTTACGGTATTTTATTCTATTTTAATTCTTTATTTTTTCAGAACGTTTAAACGGACGTTTTACTGTATTTATTTTAGATTAAATTAATAGTGCGTATTTTAATTGATTATTTTTTTCGTTTCGCTGTACCTGCAATGCGGATTTCAATTCAAAACTTTTTCTTTTCTTCAGGGGTGTGCGGAAAGATATTCTTACATCTTAAGACCTGAGTTTATGTATGTGTATATCCATGACAGTCTAAATTCTTCCGAACGCCAGATAATCGACGAGATCAAACCAGGTAGCGACAAATTCATAAAAATATGAAGCAATGCAAAGTTGACCCATACGATTCAAAGTTACCGCAAATAATTCTATGTGAATACAAAGACCCACTAATATCGCTGCAAAATCATAAAATCCTTAGAATCTAATGAAGTTAATTTTTATTAGACAAATAGAGCGAGGATGTTCCATAAATAAATGCGTTATTTATTTATATATATTTTTTAAATTGTCAGTTTCGTAGAAGATATAAAACTACGTTAAAACTATGTGCTTTTTCAGTGCAAACGGTGTGAGTCTATGGATGAAAACAAATCTTCCAGAAGTGGACACCGCTTTATATCCGCTTTTGCCGGATTCACTGTCATTATTTTTTTTAAAAATCTGAAAGCTCACTTCTTTTGTGTTGAAAAGGCAATCAGTGTAACCCCCGAAACACGTGTCTGCAGTTTCTTACATAAGTTTCTTACGAACTTATTGTAACACTGTTTTATTATCTGTTACTTTTAGTACAAAGGTATTTAATTATTTTTCTACTTTATGGTTTATGGATTTTTTTTTTCTTTTTTGTCTTCATATTATGATAGTCATTTTGTATTTTTGCGAATCAAAATAGTTCTTGGAAAACAAACATTCTAAGTTCAGAGGTAAACCTTTTCAAGAGATAATTACAACTGACTAGAATTTCGGTTTTATTACTTCGTTGCATACTCCATTCATTTTGACATTAACAAACCTTCCGTAACAAATAAACGGCTGTGAACAACTCTTAGTTTTTCAATTTGATTTTTTCCCAAACTAATAGTTTTGGAATAAGTAGCATTCGCTTGAACGCCGACGAGACATGTCTAAATATGTTCTTCCCATGCATGAAATGAGCTAAAGCACATAGAGAAAATTCACTTGTGGTCAAGTTTGAGATACTACAGTGGCATTTCTAGCCACACATTTAGTTATTTAGGGTTACTCATACCCAATATGTAAAAGAGTAATTCGATAAGCCAATTCAGTCGGAATGATCTGTGTTACATCTTTGCAATAAAACATTGATATAAATTTTGTTTACTTTGCTACACAAATGTTTATTGTCACATAACATAAAAATAGATCTGGAATAAAATAATTGCTGAAGTATGTCTTTCAAATTCTTAATTGTTTGCATGTTTGTGAAATTTTAAAGGTTAATACTAAAGTTTTTATTTATTTATTTTCATTTGAGAAAAATTTTCAAACACTGAATTATAAAACAGTTTTCCCCAGCATATTTATCATGATTTTGCAAACGTTTAAACCGTTTCATTAAAAATCAAATTAATGATCAATCATAACTCTACTTAGCAGCTGGCAAGTGTCAATTTATTTATATATATTTTTTAAATTGTCAGTTTCGTAGAAGATATAAAACCGCGTTAAAACTATGTGCTTTTTCAGTGCAAACGGTGTGAGTCTATGGATGAAAACAAATCTTCCAGAAGTGGACACCGCTTTATATCCGCTTTTGCCGGATTCACTGTCATTATTTTTTTAAAAAATCTGAAAGCTCACTTCTTCTCTGTTGAAAAGGCAATCCGTGTAACCCCCGAAACACGTGTCTGCAGTTTCTTACGAACTTATTGTAACACTGTTTTATTATCTGTTACTTTTAGTACAAAGGTATTTAATTATTTTTCTACTTTATGGTTTATGGTTTTTTTTTTTGTTTTTTTTTTCTTTTTTGTCTTCATATTATGATAGTCATTTTGTATTTTTGCGAATCAAAATAGTTCTTGGAAAACAAACATTCTAAGTTCAGAGGTAAACCTTTTCAAGAGATAACTACAACTGACTAGAATTTCGGTTTTATTACTTCGTTGCATACTCCATTCATTTTGACATTAACAAACCTTCCGTAACAAATAAACGGCTGTGAACCACTCTTAGGTTTTCAATTTGATTTTTTCCCAAACTAATAGCTTTGGAATCAGTAGCATTCGCTTGAACGCCGACGAGACATGTCTAAATATGTTCTTTCAACGTTCTTTATTTATATATTTCTGAATTAAATCCCTTAGTAAAATATTTGAGTATCTAATTAATCCCTTAATAAAATATTTCTACATAGAATTTCAATGTAAAAAATACTTTATTTTTGGGAAAAAAATTGTTTTAACTTTTGAGCACATCGATGACATTGACGTAGATTGTATCTGCGACGATATTTGAATCGCTTTTTGTTAAAATGGCGTAAGTCAACACTGCTTCTAATAAGTTGACTTGCGTCCTTTCTAAAATCATTTATTTTTTAGCTTAAATCTTATAATTTTGAAAAACAAGAAGGAATTAATAAAATTGTTCCATTAGAGTTTTTTTTTTAAGTGTTTTTAAGTACAAGGAATTTCATTTACCTTTCAGAAAATATATCGTTCAAAATTAGTAAACGAAATTCATGTGTAAAAATATAAATTGAAAATCTTGAAAAATAAGCAAAAGGATTGAATTTTCTTTTCATTTGGACCATTTTTTCAACGAAATAATTCTTATGTATTTATTTTCATTATTGAACATAAATTAGATTCTGTTTGCTAATTTTTTTTATTCGCTCTAATCTGTGTTTTACTGATCTGATTCTTTTTCATAATTTCATTACATTAAATTCATAAAGAAAAATAGAAATTCACGTAAAATTATAATTTTTCCTGCTGAAAGAAAATGAAATTCATGTAAAAATATAAATTTTCCTGCTGCAAAAATCTGAGACTGAAATGAAAGTATAATTTTTCCTGCTGAAAAAAAAAACTGAAATTCATGTAAAAATATAATTTTTCCTGTTGCAAACTGATATTCATAAAAAAATATAATTTTTCCTGCTGCAAAATTTTAAAAATAAATCTTGAAATTCTGTTATGATTTATAAAAAAAAACATTAGACACATTTAGAATTAAAAAAAATACATTTATTTCCTATTCAATATAATAATATTTTTGTCAAAACAAATCTAAAAATGCGCAAAATAATTTCACATCAATAGATAAACAGTATGATTTTTCCGTGTGAGACAACATTTCAACGATAGTAAACCAACATTCAGAATTTGAATTTATTTCATGGTATTGCACAAAATATTCTTATCATGTACGGTAGAAAAATACACCATTCGCTGTTCGATAAATGTTTCAACGAAAAATTATGCATTAGTATGTGTACATATAAAAACTATTTAATCAAATGCATTATATATTTCATTCATTCTAAAGGAAAAAACAACCAACTACTAAAAAAAGTTCGAAAACATTACAGAGCACAAAGCCAACCTTTCATTTTTTTTTAAATAATGCAGCATCAAAATGTATACATGCATCCTTTTTCAATAAAATATGTAAGAATTTAGTTTCTTAAAAACACAAGAAATATTAAATAACAAGAAAAAAGTCAAAGTTCGAAAATTAATAACATAAAATGAGCTCACTGGGTAAAAATGTCCACCTTTCATAAAATCCAAACAAGCAGAAAGTCTTTATTCAAATAGGAGTCTGCAAACTGTCTAACACACCGTCTAACCGTATAACAGCGCGGGGGCTTCCGTGCTGATCGTAGTTTACCAACCAAATGACGTTGGTGAGTCCGAATAAGTTGGTGGCATTTCTTTGATTAAATCTTTCACTAGATGAAAATCTTGCACGAGATGGTTGAACACTTGCTTCATCATGGCGATAGAGACAGTTTGCGCCTTCTGAACAGACACCGTGTTGCTTGTACACTTCGCAGTCGAGGCATTTCATCATGATTCTGTATTCCTGAATTAATTTCTCCTTCTCCATGGGATCGGTGATTTGTTTAAGGCACGGAGCGACGACATCAGAATCCCTTCGGCACGTGGGGCAGCTCTTCTTGGGTCGACGAAGCTCGGGAGGCAGGTCTTGGTTGACATTTCTCCACGCTTTGATACAGCCGAAGCAGAATGTGTGGTCACAATTCTGCATTATCCCATACTTTCTGTCCCACTCAAACTCTTTCTCTGGGACGTTTTCCAAACAAATTCCACACAAGGTGTTCTTTTCCTTCATTGCGTCGCTTGCTTCAAATATATTAGAAGAATATGCCATCTTTCAAACAACAGATAAAGCACCGTAGAAATCTTTTAAGCTTGGAAGGAACTAAGTGAGCGTAGAAACAGCAGTCAGCACTAGCGATTGCTACACAACTAGAAATAGCACTCGCTACTCTCCGAATAGCTGTAAAATTAACGTACTTATCACTTGCTCTCACTGCAACCAAATAAATTCTGCAAGTGAGGCAGACTGAATTCGTAATTCAACTGTATGTAACGGGTTTAAACGATTATCAACAAGTAGGGGGCTTCTGAGTGAACAGGTTTCCTTAAAATGCCGGACCTGACGGGGCGCGGAAGCGCTTAATTCTTTTTTCTTTCCCTCCCCTTAATTGTTCAATTCAAGGTATTCAAGAGTGTCTCTCAATGGTGGAACCATAGGAGGAGTTTTCCTGGAGACGAGGGGGGGGGATGCCCGGGCCGGCCGTTTGGGGAATCAGGGAAGGGGAGTATCAACTCTCTCTGGATTTCACAAACATAATTTTTATGTACATTTATTTATTTTGTTCCTTTTTTTCTATAACATGCGGTGGTTGTGTTCCTTCATTTGCTATTTCATGCCTACTGGAAATGAATAAAATATTAAATTATTCAAAACGATGCTAAAATTTTTTAAATGGTAATGTATTTCAAGCTATTTTTTAGCTGTCTTCCTCGTAAAAGTTTTTTTTTTCTTTAAGAAAATTAATGGAATGATTAAAGATTTTGTCTATTGCAAAAACAACTCCAAAAACACAAAGAAAATTTTCAAGAATAAATAAATTGTGTGATTAAAAAAAATTTTCAAAAAACGAACTGCAATTTTCCCTTTCAAATTTGGGTGTTTGAATCTTGTTTATAGTTTTACTTTTCAACAAGGGTTTTTTTTTTTTAATTTAAATTCAATTGCTGAATACTAGAGCAAGTTTTAAAAAATCTAAACATTTCTAATATTTTGTGTTCAAAATTCGAAAAAATTCTTTCTGAAATCCGAAATGCGATTTTCCACAGACTTCACAAGTTAGAGGTTGGCTGATTTTAGAGAAGTGCTTTCGTTGCACACATGATTTTATTGCGTGTAAAAGTGGTTGGTGAAATGAAAAAAATGTTCTTATTGTTTTATAGAATAGAGAGAAAAAAAGATTTTGATAAAATAATTGTTATTACTTTATCAAATACTCACAATTATTTTATCATCCCCCCGCCCTCTCCAGTTGACACCCTTCTGGGGGGAGTTACACCCAAAATGCTATTAAGAGTTACTAAAAAATGTGAATATTGAAAATCTGTTATATTTGAAATTATATTTCATCCCTCAAATGCAGTGGCATATCTACGGGGGAAGTGATTGAGTGGGGAACACCTGTCTGGGGAATGACATCCAAAACGCATTTAAAAGTGGAACCTACGTGCCAAATTTGGTGAAAATCCTACAAAAATTTTGTATTTGTATAAAGAACAAACACACCCACCCACACACAATCATACATCCATTTATGCATATATATATATATATATATATATATATATATATATATATATATATATATATATATATTTTGCAAAGTAGGTTAGTCGTTATTCTATATCTAAATTAATTCTCACTTTCCAGTATGAGTCGTTCAACTTTCAAATAACATAATCCAAATATACAATCTTCAACGTTTTTAATTGCTTGGAAAAAAAATGTTTTGCTAATATAATTAATTGTAATACAAGATTCGAGGAAAAAAATTTTTTTATAATTTTTTAACCAAAATTTATTTTATGCCTTTGTTGCGTACTTTTGGTGGACTTTTGGATTCATCGATATATTCCACAAAGTGATGCATTTGAATATTTAAATATATGTCGGAAATTAATTTAGTAAATTTATCCACATGATTTTCTTCCGCTTCGTATTCCAACATATGGCTTTCTAGGTTTTCAAAAATGCGATTTAGATCAAAATTTCTCCAAGTGGACAAAATCATGCTGCGCAATAAATTTGGTTTACTGATTGCATGGAGACACATGGAGAAAATGCAAAAACCCTAAAGGTCGTAGTCACGTGGTACACGCCGGCGGAAATCATTTGGATCCCCCGGAGATAAGTCCTGTCGCCTTTACTCCTGCCTCAGCGCATACAATAGCGAAGGAATGGAAGACTTCATCTATCTCTCAATGGTCTAAGATCGTACGGGGGAGGGGGGAGGCAAGGCGGCAACCCACCCCTCATTTTCATAAGTAAAGGGATCTTGTATCCTCACTTTTCATAATCAAAAATTAATGATCAAATGAAAATAATTTTTTAATAATGTCGATTCATTTATTTCACGACAGTAAAAATTCCAAATAAACGGGCTTTTATCATCTTACTAGAAAATCACCCGTCAAGGTATGACAGGTGAAAATTGCTTCTACGTTTGAACGAAGCAGCTGCCTGTTTGGTGATAGTTCGATAGTTGAAATTTTAACAGTAACTCCAGTGTGTTAACTCTAAATTCCAGCAGTTAGAGTTCATTTATCATTCTCCTTAAATGACAGACTTACCAGTAAAACAGTTAAGTGACCGGATCTAGTTCAGCCTTGTCAAAATAAGGCATTTCGCTGCATGTCAAACATTGCAAAAAAATTTCCCCATAGGAGCTAATGCTTAAGTTTTTTTGAACTGTTCGAAATTGAACGAAAAAATGTTCAAATCAAAAAATTAAATACTCAAAGACTCGGAGTTGGAATCGGTCATTTTTCCTTGAAGTTTGCAACTCTCCCAATTTTTGCAGATTCGGAGTGGGACTTGGTTTGGTATAAAAGAGTCGGAGTCGGATTTCCAAAATTCGGATGCGGTCAGTTTCCCTCCGTATATAAATTTTTGCCAAAGCTACGAATTCTGAGTAGAAATCGGAGAGTCGGAGTTCGACCAATTTTCGGGCACATGAGTCGAATTCGGAGTCAGGTGCTCCAAACTTCTCGGAGTCAGGAGTTGGTCGTCAAGAGCTCTTTCCAACAAAATTTGCTGGAACTTAATCCGCCTTCAAGTTCGGAATCTATATTGAATTTCAATTTCCCCGTAGGCGCTAATGTTTAAAGGATTTGAACTGTTCAAAATAGAACGGAAAATTCTTCAAATCGAAAAAGACATTTTCCATACATGTTTTTCATCAAAAGTTTTTCCCTGTAAAATTTATTTGAAGCAAATTTGCCTCTAAGTTCAAGATTACCTTAAATTTCCTCGTAGGCGCTAATGTTTTTTTTTTTCTTTTTTGGAGCTGTTTAAAATTGAATCAAAAATAGTTCGAATCAAAAAGTGAAGTATAGGAATGATTTGTCCTTGCCCAGGTCTTTCGAACAAAAAAGAAATTTGTTCGAATCGACTACTCACTCAAAAGTTATTGGGGGGGGGGCAGACAGACGAACTGACAATTTCCGCCATCTGAATACCGTACTTTCCACTTTTTAATTTTTCAATTTATTCTTTTTTTTTTTTTTTTTTTTTTTTTTTTTTGCCTCTTTTTTTCGGCATATTTTTAGGATGCGTTAAGCGTTTTTTCATATTTTTTTCCTTCTTTCTCTCACTTTTACTGGAAAAGTAGACTATAAAGAGCTTTTCGTTGCTTTAATTATTGATTATCGGAAATGCATTTCTAAGATTTATTAGTTAATATCTGAGATTGAAACAACTACTGCACTCTGAAGAAATCTTTGGAATCTATTTTTTCTTACTTTCTATACATAATGGCTCATCTAATGCCATAATAATCCTTGGCAGTTCTAAGCATTAATAGCTTGGTTTCGGCTCTATAATTTAGTCCCCCCCCCCCCGCTCCCCACCGCACGAGTAAACATTCGTTATGCCGTGCTTGTCGGGAGGAAACAAAAAGCGCAATATATCCGAAAACGTGATTATAAACGAGGTCATAAAAAATAACGATTCAATTAAACATACCAACTGAGACCTTGCAACTACAAACAGATTTATTTATTTGAATTCTAGGAGGATTTTCGTAATGAAACCAAAAGAAATGATTCTACCAATTTATCTTTTACTATTAAAAATTATAATAATTAAAAATATTTCTTTTGTCTTATAGTATAATACGTTACGAATCAAAAGCCGCACCTTCAACTACAACAAATTATATGTAAGGAAAACATGTCAGTTTTATTCATCCATTTAAAAAGGAAAGAAGAGAAAATACTTTTTCTGAGAAATTAACCTTTTTTTTTTCTGCGATGCCAAATGTAAAGCAATATTTTTTGGAAAAAATATATACAAATAAATACATTTAAAGTATTTATTTGTATTATTAAAAAAAGTATTACTTTACATTTGGCATCGTATAATAAATATACAAACACATTAAAAAAAAAAAAAACCTTATTAAGTTTTTATTCAATTTGCTTTTGAAATCAGCATTGCTTTAAGAACTGCGATCTGCAACAGATCTTTGTCACTAGCCCACAAATGGGTCATAAGCAAAAATATCCTTTCTTTGCATTAGGCTCAGGAAAACAAAAAATATACATTGAAATATTGAAAAAAAAAGTACATGATTTAACTTTTTGGTTCTAAAATGCTTAAATAGCTCCACACATGGATTTTTGGTTAAAGAACTCGGTGTTCCGTTCTGTCTCTTCAGAAAACGGGACACTTCAGTAAGTGCGGAGACATCGGGGCTGGATACCCGAAAGCGGGACTGTAACATACAAAACGGGACGTATGGTGATCTTAGACAAACAAAAAGACTAGGTTGTCTCCATGATTAAGTTTTATAGCCAATTTCCCGAACTGCAATCTATACTTCTCTTGACCACTAAACCTGAAAAACATTTCATTATTTTGTGGAATTAGGGGTCAATTTAAAAAGCTCATCGTGAGCGGAAAGGCTGATAACGTTCGATCAAAAGAAGTAGCAGTAAATAGGCAGTGTCCTGTCCTGAAAAATCATCTTGTCGTGTGCATTGCTGACCCATTGAATTCCTTGGGAAAAATCCTCCAAGTTGAGTGACATGAGCAACTACATTACAATAGGATTAATAAAGAGACTGCTTGATAAAGGCAGGTGGCTGTGCGTCACTATCTAGTTTTGTTAGGTGAACCATTGTATTATCTTCAGAAACAGCAGTACGATTGTGGAAAGAGAAGGATTCCAACCAAAAGTTGATTTCAAGAATTAGCCCGGCGGGAAGACCCCTTCCCGCCGGGGAACCAGAAGGGTTTTGAGGTAGCTTCGGACAATGCCCTCTTTCTTGCTTCCAATACGTCTACGGTCTTTATTAACTTTTAGTTAATGTTAAAGTATTTGAACTGTTCCAAATTGAGGGAAAAATTGTTCAAATCGAAAAACGAAATGTGGGAATGAGGTGTCCTAGCCGAGATTTTTCGAACTAAAGAAGAAAATGTTCGAATCTGAGTATTCAATCAAAAGTCATTAGGGGAAATAAAAACCTAGCTCTATGACTTATTAATGTTTGAAATATGCACTATTGGTCTCTGAGCAGGGGCCCTACAGATTTTATTGCAAAGGAGCTCCGAAATTTATAGATCCGGGACGGGGGGGGGGCAGACAAACAGACACATTTTCAACCATATCAATACCTTACTATTCACTTTTCAATTTTTCGATATTTATATAATTATTTTATTTATTTTTGACTCTTTTTTTCTTTCCGCGATATTTTAAAAATACATTAAGCCTTTTTCATGCTGTTTTCTTCTCTCTCTGACTTTTACTGGGAAAGTAGGCAATGAAAAGGGGGGGGGGGGTTGTAAAAGTTCTTTCTTTCCAGGAAAAACACCAATATAGATGAATATATTAGCAAAACTTGAACTAAATACAAAATTTCCTATCTGCTAATTCACATCCTTTGAGACCGATAAGAAATAAAATTACCATAATGGTATACGCTGTATACACAGACTTTATGATAAGTGTGCGGGTGCAAACTGACCATAATATGTTTGTCTTTATTATCACATCCTAACTAACATTTTTTTTTCTATGGATGTGTTTCCCCGTTTAATTTTGAAATAATTATTTAAATTTATTTTTTAATGAACAAATAAAATTGTTGTGTTACATTTTTTTTTTTTTGCTTTTGAAGTCCAAACATTTTTTTTATTAACCCGTCAGAAAATATCCCATTACAAAATTATCACAGTTAAAAATTAATTGAAGTTCATGTGAAATGTATAGAACTGAAAACCTTGGAAAACATGCAAAAATTATAAACTTTATTTTCCCCTGGACAATTTTTTTACATCTGGTAGCAAATGATTTCTAAACTTCCAAGAATGTTATTGATTTAAATATTCATCTTTCCCATAAACTACAATAGTGGAGAAGTTATGAAAAAACAATCAATAAAATACAAATGAGATTCCATTGACTTATTTTCTTATTGGATTTAAATTGTGTTTCACTGATCTGATTATTTTTCATAATTTCGTTACTTTTCCTGTATATGCAATATACTCTTCTATCTTAATGTTATGTGGAGTGAAAAAACGTTTTCATTCTTTAGGTAATGTTATAGTTTCATGGTTTTCTGAAATAATGAATGATCATTCATTTCTCTTCCCAAATTATTATATACTTAGAAACACTTGCCTTACACTGAAGCCTAAAGATGTTACAAAAAGAAAAAAAAATCTTGCCATTCCAAAAAAAAAAAGAAATTCCAAAAAAAAAATACTAATCCTATATCCTAAAGCAAAAAATAAAAAAAAACTGAGTTTCAAACAAAAAGATAATTTTTACTGCTTCAAAAAAAGTTGAGATTCACAAAAATAATTTTTTTCCTTTTGCAAAAAAAAAAAAAAAAAAAAAGATTCGTACAAAAAAGGAAATTTTTAATGCTGCAAAAAACTGATTTTTTTTAAAGTATAATTTTTAACGCTGCAATAAAATTTAGATTCACACAAAAATATAATTTTTTCTGTGTTAACTTATCTTTACTCTTGTATTGTAATATCATCTGGATTAAATGTACATTCTCAATCTTTAGGTAATGTCGGAGTTTAATGATGATTTTGATGGTTTTCTGAAGAAATGGTCATTCATTTCTCTTCCCTTTTTGCTAAAAATTGCTAAATAATTACATAACAGTCATTTTGCCTTACTGCCAAAAACTCAAATTATTAGGTATTAAAAAAAAAAAAAAAAAAAAAAACTGAAATTTTTGCAGAAATATATATTTTTCCTGCTACAACAAAACTGAGAGTGAAACAAAAATGTATGATTTTTCCTGCTGCAATTAAAACTGAGATTCATGCAAAAATATAATTTTTTCCTGTATTTTCCCCAAACTTTTTTTCTGAAAATTTCCAAAGGAGAGTACCCAGTTTCCCTAACGTCTCAATATATCGTCTATGTACTATAATGTAAAGCTATCCGGCAAAAATGTTTGTTAGACATCTCTTCATCTATATTTAACATCTTTTATGTTAGAAAAAGGGCTCCTTGTTACTCCGAAAAACTTGTCTGCAATATTTTGCACATTTGTTTTTGTTACTTTGTTATGTTATTGATTTCATTTTGACATTTCATTGCTCAAAATTTTTGCATTGAAAGAAAATTCGAGAACATTCCTCATTGATTGGTGTTCATCCACAAGTGATATCACGCTTTGAAGAGGAAAGGGGGTTCGTGAAATTGAACATTTTTGTCAATGGGGGAGGGGGTAGCTACTCGTAGAAGTGTGGTATCGCACATTTCATAATAACAATATACTTCTGAAAAACAGCGTGAGATGAGACAAGTGGAGGGAAAGGGATCAGGTGAAGTGCGATACTTTGTGACAAGCGGGTGGGGGGAGGGGGTTCAAATTTGTTAGAAACAAGTGTGACAATACTTAAGGGCAACTCTTGCTTTTAATTGTTCTGAATATTAATGAAATGAAAAAAAGAAGAAACACATGCTGTTTAAAGTTTAAAATAATAATAACATATAGAACGAAAAAAAAAATCTGCTAAACTCAACTGGCAAAACACAAATTGATAATTTTCGCTGAAAATTTAGTCTTTACTGCAGTGAATTTGCTCTTTCTATTTGTATAGTTGTATTCCGTTTAGTCGGAAATAATTCACGATGCTTCAGTATGTATTGACACTTTCCAGCTGTTAAGTAGAGTTATTATTGATCATTAATTTGACTTTTAATGAAACGGTTTAAACGTTTGAAACATCATGATAAATATGCTGGGGAAAAACTTTTGTTTTTCAATGTTTGAAAATTTTTCTCAAATGAAAATAAATAAATAAAAAATTAAGTATTAACCTTTAAAATTTCACAAAATTGCAGAAAAAGTAAGAATTTGAAAGACAAATTTCAGCAATTACTTTCCTCCAGAACTATTTTTATGTTATGTGACAATAAACGCTTCTGTAGCAAAGTAAACAAAATTTATATCAATGTTTTATTACAAAGCTGCAACATAGTTTAGGCCAACTGAAATGGCTTATCGAATTGCTCTGGTACATATTGAGTACGAGTAACCCGAAATGACTAAATGTGTGGCTAGAAATGACTCTGTAGTATCTGAAATTTGATCACAAATTCAATTTTTTTCTAAGTGCTTTAGCTCATTTCACGCATGGGAAGTTGAGAAAAAAATGAAAAATATGAAGAAAAGATAACAGATGAAATCAGAAGACTTTGATACCAGTACAGGCGGGTGGACTTTAAGAGGGGAAGGGGGGCTAGTCAGCCGAGGACTGTCAATGGAGTATCTTTGCATCGCCCTCAAAGAAAAAAATGTGCCATGTTATCCCTTCTTTCGTCCTTACATAAATTGATTATTCCAAAAAGGGCATAAGTCACTTTTTTTTTTTAGAAAACTTGGGTTAGCTGTGGTTTTACCATATTTTTATGTAGAAACAACGACCAGTGTAGAGGCGAAGTGAATTCTTTAAAAAAAATCACTTTATTCAAACCTTTCTTGTTTTTTTTAATGTGACAAATCACCAAAGAAAGTCTAAAATTGCTTTTTTGAAACTAATTTGTAAGAGCAATGTCTTTGACCTAACTATCATATATCCTAAAATTGACTTCATGTTCAACAAATAATTTCGGGCGGAGAATCATAAACCTTATTTCCCTTTATTTTACCAAGATTGTCTTTTCATTTGAATTTTGAAAATCTCTCTGTATTCAGTCTGTAGACTCAAACACCTGTCCCCCATACCATCTCCAACAATGCCAAAGATTGACTAAAACTAATTTTAAGACTTCAATTTGGAAAAAATTCACTCGATTCCTTTACCTCCGGCTATCTTCTGATTCAAAAAGAACCTAAAGCGTTTAAAGACTTATAACCCTTGATCAATCTTTATTTCAAAGCAATATATTCACGTACAAAATTTCCCATTGTTGAACTTATTTTATAGTTTACAAATTCACTTTTTTAAAAAAAAAATTGAATACCTCGAAAAACTAAAGAGCTCTTTTCATAAAAGAATGGATTGTTTGATCAAGAAGTCTGAATGTAAAATATCCAGAAATGGTCAAAGCGAAATAATATCGGAAGAAAAAAAGTTCACTAAGGTCGATTTGTTTAGGATTCTTGTAAATGTGCGTCAAGTTAAAGTTTTTTTGCCCATCTGTGTTACCGCCGCGACCTGGTATTGAAATTGGTTCCAGGAACTCGGCTAGAGTTGGGACGGCAAAAGTGTCGTCTTTCGCATTGGAAACGTAATTATGTCTAAACCAGTTTGCCGACAGGAAATCTCTCCGCCCTCACCGCTCTTTTTTAGACATTTTGAGCTTTCAAGTTGGCGAAACAATGGGAACTAGGGAAGAATGGAGAAAGGAAATTTCCTGCCCGGGGGAAACAGAGACGGCAAAACGACGGGGATCAAAAATTTTTACATCTGTGCTCTTCCTTTCTCATAAATGCGACCTTTTATATAAAACAGAATCAAATAGATTTGAACTAGTTTTCAACGTAGTGCGAATAACACGTATATTATAAATCCAAAATTTGATGAAATTGCAAGTTGTAAATAATTTAGCTAGTTGTTAGCCGCAAAAGAATTCACGAAACACCATTAAATATTCGAAATTAATAAAATTGAATTTCTCCCATGAAAGTCATGTGTTCGTCTTTTCAATTATCACACCATATTTTACCAAAATATTACACATCAGAGTGGAAATTACTGTACAGAGTGATTGAAAAGTCACTCAACGCTTTTAAAAATATTTCATGCGTTATCTCATCCGTGAATGGCTATATGTTATGGCAATTTTCAATTTTTAAGTACTGTAGAGTTATTTTAGTTTTTGATTGTGATATTTGTAACAGAGTTGTTTCAACCTTTGAAAATTATTGGAAATTAAAATGTGTGATGCATTGTGGTTAACGCAGAATATTCATACACAAATAATAATAAACTCTTCAATGTGAAATGATACGGTACTTCCACCAGTGGAACCAAAGAGAAGTAAAGATATTAGTATTTTGGCCAGTTATCAACGATTTGTTTTCCTATTTACATTACAGAAGATAGGTATTAAATCATTCATTTCATTTTTCCTTTTCGGAAAAACAGTGTCGGTGAACCGGGAAAGTAATCCATTGGAATTTTTCAATGGGAGAGGGAAGGAAATTTTAGTATAGGCGAAGAGGGGTAAATCAAAGTGTTAACTAGCGATGTATTCATCAGAATAAATTTTAATTAAAGACGTTAATTCAAAACTTTTTTCAAACAAGGGTGTGACCAAGATCATTTTTTAGCATAATTTTAATCGTTATCACCTTATTGTTACCTGTTATTTCGTCCACTTAATTCATTAATATTACATCTTGCTTTTAAAATAATCATTTTTCATTTCGTATTTTAGCATGATTTTGATATCTGCTAAAGGAATCCCCCCCCCCCTCCCACGTCTCATGAAAAGTCGGTAAGCGAATTTTTAATGGCATTTTTTTTTCTTTCTTTTTTAAAAAATTACAAATAAATGATGCGTTTTTAAGTCCGAAATACGATGGATTAGTTTTGAGTTTTGTATTAGGTTGAGTAATGTTACCTTTTTACTCGCAAAAAACACGAATTCATACTGGAAATACACGATTGAGTGTTACTTTTTAACCTAAACTAAGACATATTTATAATAACTTCCTAACAAAAAACAAATTATTTCAAGTTTAGAGGTATCACGAACTCATTCAACATTTTACAGTCGACTTGCGGTGTCTTAAAACTCGAATCTTCCTTTATCTCGAAGTTTTCATTCGGTCCCAGAATAATTTAGTGTTTCAAATGCTTCCAATGCAAAGTTGTCTCGACGTCTCGAATGTCCTCCTTTTTAGTCGAAGTTTTTATGAGAGTTTAGTTTCCATTTTGTGCGTAAAAATGCAGCTAAAATAAGAAAAAATCGATTTTTATTTCTCATTTTAATACATTGCTTTGATTATCAGTTTGTATGAGAAGGATAATTTATTCTTAATTGTGTTACTTTATGCTCATTTCACACAGCTGTACAATTACGTGATCAGTAGCCACTTGGGCTACTCTTTGCCTCGGCGGACGACCTAAAATTTCATTAATGGCTTAACTTTGTGGCTTTGTATTTTGGCAAAAATTGAGAAAAGATAGCCTTTATTTCCTCGATAGCTCAAAGTATCTACCTTTTGGAGGAAAATACGTTTAAACGTATCAGGAAATGAAATAAAGAGAAAAAATTGGGTCTACGGCAATAAAACGTAATGACAATTTAAAATGCGATACTGAAACACCCTTACCTCTTCGAAGTATCTTAGTTAAATTTAGTCTAGATATTTTTTCGTGGTACTAATAGTTAATTCTACCCAAGCTATAAGTGTTATGGTCTATCCGTTATGCACTATTCCTGAAAATTAAAATAAAAATTATTCTTACCAGGGAACCACAAGACTTTAGTAATCATGAAAAAAGGTTCAAAATGGTCGCATTCGAAAGAGCATATTTAGAAACTTTTTTCACCCATGAACTGTGTGCCCTCGGCCCCTCATTTTCGAGATAGAAGTTCTTAAAGTCTGCCCAAATCTCAAGAAAAATTGCCAAATTTAAAGAATTGGCAAAAAATTTAAAACACCGCGCTATTTCATCGTCTGCATCTTGCAAAGCATCTCATTTCCATTTTGGGTCATCTGCAATGTCGAGTGAAAGATGTTTTGCATTGATCCTTTGGTTTGCATGTTAAATTAAAGAATCACCATCAATCCTATGAAGGGGAAAGTAGATAACTTTATTCAGAGAAACGACAACTTTACAACGAAATTAAACATAAATTTTAGAATTTAATTCGTGATAGTAATACATTTCGGAATAGTACTGTAATTATAAGTGCGTTAAGTGAATTATTAAGGAAATGTCTTGTAAGTAGTTCTTCATAATCTGGCAGAATTTTATGAATAAGTACAAAAAACAGGTTAATTTGAGCTCATACTGTACATAGATAATAAAATGGATAGTCATTGATGCTGAAATAAAATGGTCATAGATTACGGTATACGTTCTTTTTTTTTTTTTTTTTTTAAGTGATAATCAATATATGAAGTTTTATTGTCTGACCAGTGTAAGGAAAAGTATTTAATTTTTAAATCAAAATGGAAAAAAAAATTCTAATGTGAAAACAAAGGATAGTAGGTGTCAATATTATGCAATTCAAAATTATTGATATTGTAAATTACATTACGGATAGAGGGAATATTTTTATTCTTGAAAACTATTAATATAGTCGACGTTCGTTATAACACCTCCTGTCGCCCGAGAAAAACCTGTCACTACAGGCATAAGTAGCTATAACGTAAATTCACTACATATTGCGTGTTATTTATTTGTTTTTTAAAATACTGGAATATTTTTTACGCGTTTTGTTTCAATGACACTACAATCGCTAATTCCTTTCCAGATTAGTGCACCACAATACTCGGACATGAAACAATTTGCCTCGTACAAGTCTGGGTTATTACAAACTCGACCTCCTCCGTTTGAAACACCTTTGCAATTTTGCTTTTCGGAATAGTTTAACCGCTGCAATATCTGTATCAGAATTAAATTGATGAATTTTTTCTGGTGCCACAATTTTCTATCTTTTAATCATTATTTTGTTCAGTATCATATTTGTCAGGCTTCTTTAATATTTATTTTACTATACACCTTATTTCTATTTAACATCCATTTGCTAATTGAAATTTCTCAGTTGGAAGTTTTTTTTAAAAAATTCATATTACCTTAAGTATACAAATTACCTTTTTACAGAAACTAAAAGAAATACCCATAATTAATACTTATAAGAACTATAATAAGAAATACTTAATATATAGTACATCAAAAATGTTGTAATTAACACTTTAAGTACTGAAGTAAAATCTACTTTAAATGCATTAAAATGCAAAAATATACTTTTATCCGACTCGTATCTTCAAAATTTTACTGGGAAAGGGTCGATTCTGCCGTGAGAAGTTAAAGCGCAGTATCTTAAGAAATGAATTTTTGAGATATTTGAAGAAACGCTTTTCGGATTCCATGGAGAGAAACGTTCTGTTCGTGCTTAATTTTCAGAAGAAACTGAATGAGAAAGCTTGTACACTAAAGCTAATGCACAAAAAATGACAAAAAAGCAAAAAAATGAAGAAAAAAAATGGAAAAGATACACAGTGCTATAGTTTGAAAAAATGTTTGGTGGAACTCATTTTAGGTTTTAGGGGACTCGCCAAGAAAGAGAGAGAGAGAGAAGCGGTTTGAAATCAATTTACATTATATTTGCATTGTTTTTACAATAAAATGCCCCAAACATTTCGGGTGACGGTGGTATCGTTCCCCCACGTCCTCCTCCCCAACCATACTACACTTTTGCTAATACGTGTAAATACGTGTACAGACAATAGGACCTAATATTTCGATAGCGGGGTCACGAGGGCACATAATATTTGTGCCATAGACATATTTTACGATGCTCTTCCAAATGCCACCAATTTCTATTTTTTTTTTTTTTCGAATTTCCTTGATTGTATGGCTTCCTAGTTAGATGGCTATGAAAGGAACTTCCCATAAATCGAACTACCGATTACTCGCAAGTTTTAGCCGGTCCCCTGACACTTCGAGTTATCGAGAGTTGACTGTATGTATCGAGTCTAATAGAATAAAAACTGATATCTCTGTTATAAATATTTCCACAACTAAAAGAATAATTCTTTTTGCATTAATTCATTCAGTTTATTGAACAATTTTTGCAAATATTTTCCTTTGTTTCTTCTTTTAAGGTTTCTGAACTGTTATTGAGCCCCGCCCCCCCCCCTCCCTTTTTTCGACACACTTATTCAGTATTTACGCACTCCAGATTTATAAGGAAAGATTCCTAAAAATCTTATGAAGAAAGCTTTATTAAGAGCCTTAAAAGCGCCATTTTTCAAAAAACATGTGGTTGTTCAATATTAGATTAGTAAACCCTTTTTATGCCTTGAGAACAGCCGATTCACCAAATCAGATTAAAGCTTGACAACGGATAGGTGGTGGATGACCTTAAAGCGAAACATCATTTATATCATTCGTAATAGGTAGAATCTGCCAGAAAGTACCGAATAGTAAGAGGCACGGTCTTGCTAATCCTATCTATTTCAAAATACAGTTGACCCTTTGTTTAACGACGCTCTATTTAACGACGGCTTTTCCCTGTCCCAGATGGTTCACAATAGTGTTAAAAGTATTCTATTTAAGGGCGCTTTCTAGTATTTAAGGACGATTTTTTGTGGTCCCATGAAAGTCGCTAAACAGAGAGCCAACTGTAAAACCAAAACGCCTATTAAAAATGGTACAAATGATGATTTTGCGTCAAGGACATCCGCCATCTTTTCGTGGTAAGCCCGGCCTTTTCCACGCTGTTATACAGCGAGGGAAAATCGACTCGTGATTTTGCGCTCAGCAGACATTTCCTCTTCCCTTTGTGCATTTGTTGTGTTTCTTAAATTATGTTCCGCGCCCTCCCTCCCCCCCCCCTCCCGGAGTTCTACGGAGATCAGTCAGGGGTTCCAAGAAAGTTATCTGTTTTTTATTTTAAATTGGTGTTTTTTTCAATCGAATAAAATAAGATTTGAGCGAGCGAAGCTTTGAATCCGTCTTTTTCGAATGATTAAAAGAGAAAATATCAAAATGCATTGTGCATTAAAAACTCATTTGATCGTCAATACCCAAATTTGTTATTGGAATCCTGGAAAGATGAATACCCCACCCCCCACACACATACACACAATTTCCACAGAAATCTCTAGTAGTGCCTTTATCTTCCGTATGTAGATACACGTATGTATAAAACGGTATTCTCAACTTAAATGCGTCAACAACAATAAAAGAAGATCAGTAACAGACTTACTAAACCTGTCCTAAAACCTAAACCATTTACCTAAATCTATACTTAAACCATAAGAATTCAACTTCCGTCTGTAAAGCCTAATATTAATTTCATCTGCGTATATTTAAATAAAAACCACTCATCTCATTAAAAGTTTGCTTGATACCGAGTTGTTTAAATTGTTTATAGATATTTTTGTTGATTTTAGAAGGTTGTTTTTAAAGATTTGTCATTTGAAATAATTATCGTTTTTATTACAAGTAAACCTTTTTCAAAATGTTGTATTCAAACCACATTATTAAAGACAAGCCAGAAGTTCCACGAAAAAAGTGGACAATAAAAAGGGTTCCACTTATCAAAAGAAATAAGAAACGCTGCATTAGTTCAATGGTTCGGGCTAACCGCTTGAAAAATCATTGTCGACTTACTGAGTTCGTTGAGTCATCCGGCCTGCCGACTATCCAGTTACTAGAGCTTCACTGTATCTCTCTCGATTGGCCTAGACTGCAATTAGAAGCTTCAAATGCACCTTTTAAAAACTGAAAACAAAATGCGCCTCTAGGGCCATGTAAACTCAAGCAATATTTTGCATTATTCGTGCGCATTATCGTCCGTAAAACGAATTGTAAATCGGAATCACAAAAGAATATTTTCCCCAATTTATGAATTTCGAATATGAATAATGAATAACAAAGAAATAATGAAGCAATAACCATTTTGGCGAAACTTTTTCTGCTTTTCTGTATTAAAATTTCATTTAATCTTTCCCCGCTCCCCGAAAGGGGGAGAGGGTATCGAGAGGGAGTGCATCAAATAAATTACTATGCCAAGAATGAAGTCCTTACAGCTCTTTACTCTTTTAGGTATATCCAATCTTGGTTTCTTTTCTTTAATTTTTAATTTCGCGATTAAGATTGCTCGTTGTTCTACCTTTACCGTGTCCTTGACATCATATAAATTCAAGCCGTGATTGGTAGATTGCACATCCCGTAATAAATACTGTTTATATTAATTAATTTTTATTTTACGTTTTTTAAATTTAATTTATTTAATTAAATTATTTATTTATTTATTTGTGATTTTATTTGCAGATTAAATCTAAATTTATGAATTCAAAAAAAAAAAGTTTTTTTTTTGTAATTCTTTTTTAATTGGCTGTTTGTGCGTCATTATTTTATTACTAATATTAGTCAATTAGATAAGATAATTATGTATGATTATTGTTTAACTTAAAACGTTCTCTTTATTAATTTTTATGCATTTATTTTGCAGTTTCAGTCACATTGGATGATCTTTGTACGTTATCTTTTTAGTATTTAATTTTAATCGACTAGATCCGGTAAATAAGAATGACTATTCTTTAAATCATAGCTAACGTAAGCATTTTTTGTGTCAAAGATCATTTTGTGGAAAAGAACAGTAGCTAAGTTTTTAACCATTATTTTAGTAGTAATCAAGAATATGAATCTCTGCATTTCTTTCAAACTTCTGTCTAGTGTTACAAAAAATCTGTACGTGATGGGGAAAAACTGTTTGCATATTTGAATTCAGCGCGTCATTTTATACTAAGATCAGGTATCTTTTCCCATGTAACAGAAAAAAAGTTTTTTTTTTTTTTTGTAGACCAGTGTTATTTTTGTATAAACAAAATCTGAATTTGTTGACTGCAATTGATGCTCAGTTATAACTTTTGGCAATACGGAATTACCACCTCTCTACAATCCTGGATTGCGACTTTCTATTTTTCAGAAAAGAATTCAAGTTTCCCTCTCCCTTTCTTCCGTTCCTGACATAAAATAGTAATAAAACTTGAAATGCGAATAAAAAGCATATCTCAGAAATGCAACTGTTTTTACTGCGACAACATTACGCTTCAGGTGTAAATCGTTTTACAGATCTGGTCGCGTGGACAAGCGCAGTCTGAAGCTTACATCGTAGATAATGAACTCGGCAATAATTCGTCCCAGAACGCAGAATCTTTACTATTACACCATTAAAATGATTTAAAAAATTGCTAAAACCAAAGAATGAAATACATATTTTTAGGAAAGGTTGCCCTTTTTGTTACGGTATTTTATTGTATTTTATTTCTTGCTTTTTTCAGAATGATTTTACGGACGTTTTACTGTATTTATTTTAGATTAAATTGATTGTGCGTATTTTAATTGATTTTTTTTCTCATTTCGTTCTACTTGCAATGTGGATTTAAATTCAAAACTCTTTCTTTTCTTTAGGGGTGTGCGGAAAGGTAATCTGACATATAAAAAACTGAGTGTATGTATGTGTGTATCTATGACAGCCTATCTTCTTCCAAACGCCAGATAATTGACGATCAAACCAGGTAGCCATAAATTCATAAAAATATGAAGCAATGCAAAGTTGACCCATACGATTCAAAGTTACCGCAAATGATTGTATGTGAATACAAAGACCCACTAATATCACTGCAGAATCATAAAATGCTTAGAATCTAATGAAGTTAATTTTTATTTGACAATTAGCGAGGATGTCCCATAAATAAAAGCGTTATTTATTTTTTTTTAATTGTAAATTGCGTAAAAGATGTAAAACTGCGTTAAAATTACGTGCTTTTTCAATGCGAACGGAGTGAGTCTATGGATGAAGAGAAATCCTCCAGAAGCGGACATCGCTTTATTTCCGATTTTGCCGGATTTACTGTTATTATTTTTCAAACATCTTTAAGTTCACTTCTTTTATGTTGAAAAAGGAATCCTTGCAACTCCCGAAACACGTGTCTACAGCTTCTTACGAACTTATTGTAACACTTTTATTTTCTGTTACTTTTCGTACAAAGGTATTTAATTATTTTTCTACGTTATGGTTTATGTTTTTTTGTCTTCATATTATGAATGGTCAACTTGAATTTTGTGAAAAGAAAAAGAAATATAAAAGTCAACACAAATTTCAATCAAATAATCTTACTGGCTCAAAATAGTTCCTGGAAAACAAACATTTTAAGTTCAGAAGTAAATTTTTTTAAGAGATAACTACGGCTGACCAGAATTTCGGTTCTATTATTTCGTTCCATTAACCATTCATTTTGACATGAACAAACCTTCCGGAACAAATAAACGGCTATGAACAACTTTTAGGTTTTTAATTTGATTTTTTCCCAAACTGATAGCTTTGGAATCAGTAGCGTTTGCTTGAACGCCGACGAGACATATTTAAATATTTTCTTTCAATGTTCTTCACTTGTGGGTTTTTGAATTAAATCCCTTAGTAAAATATTTCTACATAGAATTTTAATGTAAAAAATATTTTTTTTTGGGGGGGGGGGATAGTTATAACTTTTGAGCACATCGATGACACTGACGTAGATTATATCTGCGATGTTATTTAAATCAATTTTTGTTAAAATGGCTTATGTCAACACTGTTCTTAATAAGTTGACTTTCGTCCTTTCAACAAAAACTCATTTATTTTTGAGCTCAAGTCTTATAATTTTGAAAAACAAGAACGAATCAATAAAATTTCTCCATTAGAGTTTTTTTTCTTTTAAGTGTTTTTAAGCACAAGAAATTTTATTTACCTCTCTGAAAATATCTCGTTCAAAATTAGCAAGCAAAATTAATGTGTAAAATATAAATTGAAAATCTTGGAAAATATGCAAAAAATTTGAACTTTATTTTCACTCTGACCATTTTTTTACATTTAATAACAAATATTTTCTAAATTCCCAAGAACTTTAATGAAATAAAATAACTTTTATAAACCTTTTCATAATTTCTTTTTTTCAACTGAATATTTATCTTTTTTTTATTGTAAGGTCATCTGGTGTAAATATATGTTCTCATTTCTAAGGTAATGTTCTCATTCTTAAGGAAAAAAAAAAAGATCATTTATTTCTATTTCCTTTTTGCACCAAATTATTAAGTAATCAAAAACAGTCATTTTGTATTTGTACAAAAACCTAAAGTTATTACAAAAAATATAATTCTCCCTGTAGCAAAAAAAAAAAAAAAAAAAAAAAAAAAAAACATCTTTAAATTCACGTAAAAGTATAATTTTTTCTTCTGAATGAAGCTGAAACTCATTTAAAAATATAATTTTTCCTGCTGCTAAAAACTCAGATTAAAACAAAAGTAAAATTTTTCCTGCTGAAAAAAAAACTGAAATTCATGCAAAAATATAACTTTTCCTTCTGCAAAAACTGATATTCATACAAAAATATAATTTTCCCGCTGTAATAAAACAGAGATTCACGAAAAACTTTTTTGCTGTAAAAAAAGGGTTAAAAGGAAATGTAATTTTTCCTGCTAAAATGAATTTTGAAATTCTGTTATGTCTTGTAAAAAAAAACATGGTACACATTTAGAATAAAAAAGTATATTTATTTAGTATTCAATATAATACTATTTTCGTCATAATATATCTAAAAATAGACAAAATAAATTCACATCAATAGATAAACAGTATAATTTTTCCGTGCGAGACAACATTGTAATGATAGTAAACTAACATGCAGATTTTTAATTTGTTTCATGGTATTGCACAAAATACTCTAATCGAATAGCGGTAGAAAAATACACCATTCGCTGTTCGCTAAATATTTCACCGAAAAATTCTGTATTAATCTAATCACAATTTAATGAAATGCACTACATGTGTCAATATAAAGAGAACAACAAGCAGCTACTAAAATGAATTCGTCAAAATTACAGAGCACAAAGCTAACCTTTCAATTTTGTAAATAATGAAGCAGTGAAATGTATACATACATACTTTTTCCTTAAAGTATTTCCATAAAAACAAATCAGTTTGCTTAAACCACAAGAAATGTTAAACAACAAGTAAAAAAAATTAGAGTTCGAAAAAAAAATAACAAAAAGTAAGCTCACTCACTGCGTAAAAATGTTCATATTTCGTAAAATCCAATCGAAGCAGAAAGTGTTTAAGTTCAAATTTGAGACTGCAGACTGTCTAACACACCGTCTAACCGTATAACAGCGCGGGGGTTCCCGAGCTGATCGTAGTTTACCAACCAAATGACGTTGGTGAGTCCGAATGAGTTCGTTGAATTTCTATGATTAAATCTTTCACTAGATGAAAATCTTGCACGAGATGTTTGAACATTTGTTTCGTCATGGCGATAAAGACAGTTCACACCTTCTGGACAGACACCGTGTTGCTTGTACAATTCGCAGTTGACGCATTTCATCATGATTCTGTATTCCTGAATTAATTTATCCTTCTCCATGGGATCGGTGATTTGTTTAAGGCACGGAGCGACGACATCAGAATCTCTTCGGCACGTCGGGCAGCTCTTCTTGGGTCGACGAAGCTCGGGAGGGAGGTCTTGGTTAACATTTCTCCACGCTTTGATACAGCCGAAGCAGAAGGTGTGGTCACAATTCTGCATTATCCCATACTTTCTGTCCGACTCAAACTCTTTCTCTGGGACGTTTTCCAGACAGATTCCACATAAGGTCTCCTTTTCCTTCATTGCCTCGCTTGCTTCAAATATATTAGAAGAATATGCCATCTTTCAAACAACAGATGAAGCACCGTAGAAATCTTTTAAGCTTGGAAGGAACTAAGTGAGCGTAGAAACAGCAGTCAACACTAGCGATTACTACACAACTAGAAATAGCACTCGCTACTCTCCGAACAGCTGTAAAATTAACGAACTTATCACTTGCTCTCACTGCAACCAAATAAACTCTGCAAGTGAGGCAGACTGAATTCGTAATTCCAACTGTATGTAAGGGGTTTAAACGACTATCAACAAGTAGGGGGCTTCTGAGTGAATAGGTTTCCTTAAAAAGCAGGAGCTGATAATGTTTTGATCGACGGGGCGCGGAAGCGCTTAATCCTTTTTTCTTTCCCTCCCCTTAACGTTTCGATTCAAGGTATTCGAGAGTGTGCCTCACACGTGGAACCGTAGGAGGAGTTTTCCTGGGGACGGGGAGGGAGGGCTATGCCCGGGCCGGCCGCTTAGGGAATCAGGGAAGGGGGGGTGGCAACTCTCTCTCCGGATTTCACAATTTTGATGTACATTTATTTATTTTGTTGCTTTCTTCCTATATCATGCCGTAATTATGCTCCGTCTCAGCCCCCCCCCCCAAAAAAATCTTTGAAATGACTAGTCTTTCAAGCCCCCAGCCTAAAAAAAGCGCTAAAATTAGAAAAGAAAATATGTGCGCGTCAAGTTCAGTAGAAAGATTAAAACCGTTAAAAATTGAAACTGCCGCCGTTGCCGATCTTTCTTCTAGTTTTATATCAAGTATTTTAACAGGAAGAAAGAAGAAGGAAGAACCTTAGACAAATGTAACATAATTTTTGTAAATAAAAGGTTTTGATGAGCAATTTTTTGCTTTCAAGGTAAAATGGCTTTCATGAGGTCAGAAGAAAGGCGGAGGGGTGGGATTGATGCTCTTCTTAAGCTTTTCAAAGTTATTAAAAACGTATTTTTATTCAATCTTTGGTAGTATTAGGAGAAGAGGGTTAGTGTGTAAGGCGGGAAGGGGATTAAAATTTAAAAATTTACTTTAGTTGGCTCGTACGGGGGAAGGGGCAAGGAGGCAACCGCTCCCTTACTTTCATAAGTAAAGGGATCTTGTCCCCTCACTTTTCAGAATCAAAAATTAATGTTCAATTGAAAATAATTTTTTAATAGGGTCAATTGATTTATTTCATGACAGTAAAAATTACAAATAAATTGGCTTTAATGATCTTACTAGAAAATCGCCAGTCAATTTATGACGGGTGAAAATTGCCTCTACATTTGAACGAAGCAGCTGCCTGTTTGGTGGTAATTCGATAGATGAAATTTTAACAGTAACTCCAGTGTGTTAACTCTAAATTCCAGCAGTTAGAGTTCATTTTCCATTGTTGACCACTTTTTCCTTTCTTCATTCTCTTTAAATAAAAGTCTTACCAGTAAAACAGTTAAGTGACCGGATCTAGTTCAGCCTTGTCAAAATAAGGCATTTCGCTGCATGTCAAACATTGCCAAAAAATTTCCCCGTAGGAGCTGATGCTTAATTTTTTTGAACTGTTCGAAATTGAACGAAAAAATGTTCAAATCAAAAAATTAAATATTCAAAAACTCGAAGTTGGAATCGGTCATTTTTCCTTGAAGTTTGCAACTCTCCCAATTTTTGCAGATTCGGAGTGGGACTTGGTTTGGTATAAAAGAGTCGGAGTCGGATTTCCAAAATTCGGATTCGGTCAGTTTCCCTCCTCGGAGTCGGGAGTTGGTCGTCGAGAGCTATTTCCAAAAAATTTGCTTGAAGTTAATCCGCCTTCAAGTTCAGAATCTATATTGAATTTCAATTTCCCCGTAGGCGCTAATGTTTAAAGGATTTGAACTGTTCAAATTTGAACGGAAAATTCTTCAAATCCAAAAAGATAATTTTTCATACATGTTCTTCATCAAAAGATTTTAAGTTTTTTTCTGCAAAATGTATTTGAAGCAAATTCACCTCTAAGTTCGGGATTGCCTTGAATTTCCTCGTAGACGCTAATGGTTTTTTTTTTTTTTTTTTTTTTTTAGCTGTTAAAAATTGAATGAATAATTTTTCAAATCAAAAAGTAAAGTATAGGACTGATTTGTCCTTTCCGAGATCTTTTGAACAAAAAAAAAATGTTTGACTGGAACTACTCACTCAAAAGTTATTGGGGGGGGGGGCAGACAGACCGACAGACAATTTCCCCCATCTGAATACTCTACTTTCCAATTTTTAATTTTTTAATATTTATTCTTTTTTTTCCCCGCGATATTTTTAAAATGCGTTAAGCCTTCTTTCATGTTTTTTTCCCTTCTTTCTCTGATTTTTACTGGAGTGGGGCTTGGTTTGGTATATAAGAGTCGGAGTCGGATTTCCAAAATTCGGATTCGGTCAGTTTCCCACCGTGTATAAATTTTTGCCAAAGCTACGAATTCTGAGTAGAAATCGGAGAGTCGAAGTTCGACCAATTTTCGGGCACATGAGTCGAATTCTGAGTCAGGTGCTCCAAACTTCTCGGAGTCGGGAGTTGGTCGTCAAGAGCTCTTTCCAACAAAATTTGCTGGAACTTAATCCGCCTTCAAGTTCGGAATCTATAATGAATTTCAATTTCCCCGTAGGCGCTAATGTTTAAAGGATTTGAACTGTTCAAAATAGAACGGAAAATTCTTCAAATCGAAAAAGACATTTTCCATACATGTTTTTCATCAAAAGTTTTTGCCTGCAAAATTTATTTGAAGCAAATTTGCCTCTAAGTTCAAGATTACCTTAAATTTCCTCGTATAGGCGCTATTGTTTTTTTTTTTTTTTCTTTTTTTGAGCTGTTTAAAATTGAATCAAAAATAGTTCGAATCAAAAAGTGAAGTATAGGAATGATTTGTCCTTGCCCAGGTCTTTCGAACAAAAAAGAAATTTGTTCGAATCGGACTACTCACTCAAAAGTTATTGGGGGGGGGGGGACAGACAGACGAACTGACAATTTCCGCCATCTGAATACCGTACTTTCCACTTTTTCAATTTATTCTTTTTTTTTTTTTTTTTTTTTTTTTTGCTTCTTTTTTTCGGCATATTTTTAGGATGCGTTAAGCGTTTTTTCATATTTTTTTCCTTCTTTCTCTCACTCTTACTGGAAAAGTAGACTAAAAAGAGCATTTCGTTGCTTTAATTATTGATTATCTGAAATGCATTTCTAAGATTTATTAGTTAATATTTGAGATTGAAAAAACTACTGCATTTTGTATTGAAGTCTTGAAGGAATCTTTGAAATTTACCTATTTGTTCTTATTTCCTGTACATAATGACTCATCTAATGCCATAATAATCCTTGGCAGCTTTAACCATTAAGACCCGGCTTCGACTATATAATTTTGTCCCCCCCCCGCCCTCCACTAGCCTCCACCGCACCAGTAAACACTCGTTATGCCGTGCTTATCAGCAGCAAAAAGTACAATATATCCGAAAACGTGATTATAAACGAGGTCATAAAAAATGACGATTCAATTAACGAACCGATTGAGACCTTGCAACTACAAATAAATTTATTTATTTGCATATTAGGAGGATTTTTGTAATAAAACCAAAAGTAATGACTCTAGCAATTTATCTTTTCTATGAAAAATTATAATAATTAAAAATATTTCTTTTGTTTTATAGTATAATACGAATCGAAAGTCGCATTTTCAACATACATACAGAGAAAAACATACAATTTTGTTCATCTATTTAAAAAGAAAGGAAAAAAAAAATTCTTTTTCTGAGAAATTAACTTTTTTTTTCCTGCGATGCCAAATGTAAAGCAATACTTTTGAAAAAAATATATACAATTAAATATATTTAATGTATTTATTTGTATTATTTAAAAAAAGTATTACTTTACATTTGGCATCGCATGAAAAATGTATAAATACATTTTTTTAAAATCCTTATTAAGTGTTAATTCAATTTGCTTTTGAAATCAGCATTGTTTTAAGAACTGAGATCTGCAACTGTGCTTTGTCGCTAGAACACAAATGGGTCATAAGCAAAAATATCTTTTCTATGAGTGCATTAGGCTCAGGCAAACATAAAATATACATTGACACATTGAAAAAACATCCATATTTTAATTTTTCGGTATTTAAATGCTTTAACAGCTCCACACAGGGATTTTTGGATAAAGAACTCGATGTTCCGTTCTGTCTCTTCAGAAAACGGGACATTTCAGTAAGTACGGGGACATCGGGACCAGTGGCGTAGCGTAGGGGGGGCAAAGGGGGCACTCGCCCCGGGCGGCACTTTGCTAGGGGCGGCAAATTCTGTAACACGACATTAACATCGAAAATGCATTTTTTTTAAATTAAGACGGTGCTTTGCTAGGGATGTATCACTAAATCAGCATCAAAATGTCTTTTTTTTTTTACTCTTCAGTTCTAACTTTCTAACTTGTCTCAAAAAATTGTTCTCGTTGAGGCACGCGCACGAAATACTGGATACTGACATGCATGCGGGCCATTATCACTGGCACTGACATAGAAAGACGAGAAGAGAGAGGACAATCTCGTTGGAGATGATTATAAATCACAAAGATCGACAAGCAGGGGCGGACTGGGTCCCCCAAGAGGGCGCCAACCTTAACTACCAAAGAACACGAAAGAACTGAGGTTCAAGAGCGCAAAGGTTTTAAAGGTGCAAAATTAAACGAAAGTGCACAGTTTGAGGGCGTGAAAAAACGAAGGCGCCCAGGTTCAAGGGCGCCAAAAATAAATAAATAAAGTAAATGAAGTCTCGCCGGTTTGAGGGAGCCCAAAAAAAAAAAAAAAAAAAAAAACGAAGGCACGCAGATGACGCTCGAGGACGCATCGGCCCCCAGGCCAGTCCGCCCCTGCAAGCAGTCACTGTCTTAAATAACGTGATTGCGCCACCACGTGTTTCCCTTGACGAGACTAATAAACCTTATGCGCCCTCGGTTGTTTTTTTTTTTTTTTTTTTTTTTTTTTTTTTTTTTGCGCCCTTGCTCCTAAGTTTCACCCTCGAACTGTTTTTTTTTTTTTTTTTTTTTTTTTTCATTTTATTTTATTTGTGCCTTTGAAAATGTGCGCCTTCGGGTTTTTTTGCTCCCTCAAACCTGTACGATTTTTTTTTTAATTTTTATTTGGCCCTTTGAACTTGTGCGCCTTTGTATCCCTTTTTTTTTTTTTTTTTTTTTTTTTTTTTTTTTTTTTTGCGCTGTTTGGGAGTCAAGGTTGGCATCCTTTTAGGGGACCTTGTCCGTCCCTGGTAAAAAGATCAATTTTTGGGTCCAAAAAGTAAATTTCGATTAAAAAAAGAACTATTCATCGAAATGTTTTCGAAAATGTCTATAAACCTTCCCAGCACTAACCTAGATAAACAGAAAATAATACAATTTTGGTGCTACTGAAAATAATTTTAACGAAATCGGTCCGGTAGTTTCTGAATTTTTCCCGTACATATACATTTGGATTTTTTGTTTTATTTATATAAGGAAGATATCAATGCTAAATTATAGGCACTCTTAATTTCATTCGTAATCTTCAGTGTGATCGTAACTTCAATAAATATACATAATCCGGGAAGGTTTGTGACTGAAGATCTGTGATGCGACTTATATGCAAACATACGGTGCTTCAAGATTTATAATTTTTTTAAAATTATCTTTATTTTATTTTATTTATTTATTTGTTTATATTTATTTATTTTTTTTATTTTTTATTTTTTTCAATCTGAACTTTTTTTCGGACATGGGGCTCATAGAAGTGACGCCGATACTTCGATTTTGCATCGAAAAGTAAATGATTGTATATCAAAAAGTACAACGAAACCAAACTGCGGAAAGAAAGAAAAAACAGTTCGTTTTGATGATTTTTTAAATATTTTAGAGGGGGAGTACCACCCTGAGGTCCCTTCTTGCTACAAATGCTCATCTATTGGGGGAAATAGTGTTCATATTTTCAGGTCCGGATCTATAAAATTTGGACTCCCTGCAACTAAATCCGCAGAGCCTCTCCCCAGAGGCCAGCCAGCAGTGTAAAATTGCAACGTTAATAGGTCTTAGTTCTAGTGCAAGAAGACATTTCAAGTATAAAAAAAATGTATCGATCAGGTAATTTATAATCATATTTTTCTTCTTCTTTTCAATAAAAGATTTAAGAAATATTACCAGTATACAGTTTTAGATCATGCTTTAAATGTTTTTATCTAGGGAAAAAATTATCTCTCATTATGCAATAATTTTTGAAAAATATTTATTAGAATTTTTCGATCAACAGTATTTTCTGTTGAAGTAAGATTGTATTAAAATGTAAAACATGTTTCAGATAATAAAATTTTGTTTTCGTTCTGTAAAATATTAAGCACGTCGTTTTTTTGTTGTGTCTGTGTGGAGGGAGGGGGCATATAGCAGGACAATGTAAGAGGGGCGGCAAATTTGGTGTCTGCCCCGGGCGGCAGAAACCTAAGCTACGCCGCTGATAGGGACAGGATACTTGAAAACGAGACTGTAACGCAGTGATGTTCCCATTAATTTTCTGAGGTTATACTACCCATAATCCATTACGCACAATATGTGTATGTGATCATATACATAGTATGTCATAATATGAAAATTTATGAAGCTTGAGGGCATGCGCTATAAGTCTAAAAAATGTTTGAAGAGTATACGGCGTATATGGAGTATATACTAAGGGAACACCATACTGCTGTAACGTACAAAACGGGACATATGGTGATCTTAGACAAACAAAAAGACCGGGTTGTCCCCATGATTAAGTTTTAAAGCCAATTTCCCAAACTGCAATCTATACTTCCCTTGACCAGTAAACCTGAAAAACATTCCATATTTTTGCGGAATTAGGAGTCAATTTAAAAAGCTTATTGTGAAGCGGAAAGGTTGATAACGTTCGATCAGAAGAAATAGCAGAGGATAGGCAGTGTTTCCTGTCCTGAAAGGGTTGTGAATCCCTGTGGTAAGAAGGTTTTAAAACATGTCGTCTGAATTCAGTCAAATCACAATAATTCACATCTTCTTTTACCAGTAGACGAAAATCAACTTTTCTTGTGCATTCTCGACCCCCATTGCATTCATTAGGAATAGTCCTCAAGGTTGAGTGACATGAGCACCTACATTGCAATAGGATTAAGAGACTGCTGATAAGAGCAGGTGGCTGAGCGTCACCCCAAAACTCGCCCCAACCCCTTAGGGAATAAGTGTCAAACTCGGGAGGATTCGAAAGAAACAAAGGGGAGATAAGAATTACAATAGATGCCTTCTCCTCCAAATCGAGGGAAAAGTTTAGCGAGAGGGAAAATTTTCGGGGATATTTTTTCGTGTATGAGACCGCTATCTCTGATTACAAAATGCTAATATTGTCTCTCTAAAAGTCCCCCTATGAAGATATATTGAGTTATACAACTTGTTTCTCATTAATTGTTTTTTTGTTCAAAATATTTTAAGATCCTTGACGATATCATATTCTGTACTGTAAATGGAAGAAAATTTTATTTTAAAACTTTGTTATTATAGGCAAAGGCGTTTCCCAAATATTTCTGAATCTCTTCGAGAAATATCTTAATATCTTTTATACAGTACATTTATTTTCAAACCGAAACATTTTAAATGTGATTTAATGTGGGATGACTATTTAGAATATGAATATTATGGATGTCTGAGTAAAAAAATAATTTTAGTCGTAAAAATAATAAAATCGGAAAGTTTTTTAGTACAGTAAAACCTGTTAAGTTGACTACCCTTGTAAGTTGACCACCTGTCTTAGTTGACTACTATTTTCAGGCACAGAATTAGATCTTATCATATAATTCAACCTCTATAAGTTGACCACCTGCTTAAGTTGACCACTAAAGTAGTGCACCGCAAGTGGTCAACTTACACAGGTTTCACTGTACAAAAAGTTAATTTAATTCATGCGCTTGTTAATTACATACATTCCTAAAGTTAATTATTGTTATCTGAACTTGATAACTGTAAACTACATTTCCACAATGTTCAACCTATCTTATTACTTAATAAATAAACCGAGGAAAAAAAAAACAGCTCCTATAAAGAACAAATTTAGTAATTCAGAAATAGCATGAAAATAATGAATTAAAACTAACTTCTCGTATTATTCACATAAAGTTCTTTATTTTCATGAAGTACACATTAGGGCCATTTCACGGAAAGCGGTCACTTTGTCTCAAAAGTAACGCCTCATATATTAGATTAAAAATAATAAATTTAAATCGGCATTGAACAATATCTTGTTACTTAAACACACATGTATGTGCGATTTATTTAAGTAAAAAATTTCGTTATTCCTTTTTAAAATTATTAAACTTCTTAATGCTTCTTAACCCTCATGTCTCCCCCCCCAAATGGCTGCTTTTTCGTGGACTTAAATTGCATACTTAATTTTACTTTAATTCAATCTTTCAACTGACAAATATTTTCGTGATAGAGAAGTAACAATAAGAAACTTAATTTTTAAATAATTTTTCATGCACTAGGTTGACAAATTCAAGTTTATGTGTTTTGACGGAATGACTGTGGTGGAGTGGCTTTTAAAGTCCATTCATTACTATAAAAATTAACATATTTTTAATTAAGTTAAAAATTGTTGCCTTTAACTTATATGACACTACTTTGTCGTTTACGTGTCCATAGTTAATAACCATGGAAGTATTGAGGGACATTGCCTCGAGATTTTGGACTTTTTTATTTATTCGCACATAAGACAACATGAGCGAAAGATTTTCAGCGTTAAGAAAGGAAATACACCACTCAGAGCATCCGAGGTTATCGAACCCACGTTTACTGGCATTTGAAGCGAAGTTTCTACCACAAAGCCATGAAGGCCCTCAACGCATAATGAATGAGGAATAATGAGTGATTTAGTTCACAAAATCATTCCAAGAAATTAATGAAAAAAAAAATATTCTGTAAAAATTGTCATTTTTGTGGAATTGCCCTTCACTGAAATTAGAAGCACAGTGAAAATTCGTTTTTACATACATAAAATACGCTTTATCATAAAATCTGTGATTCTTTTTGGTAGGAATATATGTGTAGTTTCAGCTGATTCAACTGGAGTGAGTATTTTGATGACAAGATTTTTTTTCTTCGGTAATAATTTGCCTTCGTTGTAACTGTGACATATGTTTCAATAAAATACCTTTTTATCAGGAGCGGCACGGATTTTCATTCTGTTCTTTAAGTACTGAGTATTTCAACTAAATTGTTTGATTCTGATTCAGCAATCAGGATTGCTCATAGTGGTCACATTGCCCAATGTCTTACGTTTGTCAAAACCTACTCTCCTTGCAAACGGTAGATAGCGAGTAACGTGATCATGATCATGTTTTCGCATGTACAAATACAGTGTTTATTTTTATTGATTACTTTTTGTTCTGCTTATATACATTTTGAGACGACAAATCTAAGTTTAGTGATATTTCTATTTATTTGCTTCTTTTATTGGCAGTATCTTTCGGATTGGAGAGTTAAAAGTTATTATCATATTTTTTAAACTTTAAACGATTTTCTACGAAGATTTTAAATGATTCTAAGCGTATTTAAATTAGATACTATTTTTTTTTTAAAGAGAGAATTTTGATGGGACAGGTGTAATCTTTATCAGGATTTTTTTTAAATTACTTTACGGACTATGTTTGGAACTTATACAAAATTATGTGTGCACATTTTAACTAATGAAACAGAATCTTTCTTTTTATTTCGGAGTAGAAAGGGGACTTTACACTTGCTCTAAGAGGTTTTATTTAATTTTATAGCGCGAGCAGAGCCCTGCAGGTATACTGCTAGTCATTAATAAACTGGCAAGTGAAACGAAGAAGACCGAAAAAAAAAAAAACTGTTCGGTACATGACCATTTTTTTTCCTTTGAATATTTGCGTGGGAGGAGGCGGGCAATATCCCCTTCACCACTTAGTTGAGCTATAATATAATTATAAAATGAATATAAAAAAGCAGTATAGGATTAATTTATAAAATGACTATAAAAAAGCAATGCTGGTGCTAGATATGGGCAAAAAGTGACTGCACAAGTTCCCATGGCGTTAAAAAAAAAAAAGACTCTCCACTGAGGAGAAGTTAAACATTATTTTGTGTTGACATAAAGTGATAGAATGGAGAACGGTCTCCAAATTATTGTAGGCCTTGGGTCTCACTTTCACTTAGTCGGCTCATCTAATATAAAAATATGTTTTCTTTCATCGGCAAAAACACTTTTAGACACTCATACACACGGAAGGAAAAAAAAAATTTTAACTAACATTTTGGAAGCATGGAAAACAATTAAATTAGTTTTTGTTGAAAGAGCGTAAGTCAACGTACAAAATTACGTCTTTTTTTTTTTTCCAAAAGCAATTCAATTTTAGGCGCTAACTCCCTCTAGCCCCCCCTCCCAGAAATCGTTAAGCATAATAAAAACTCTGAACGGGTACATGGTTATGACTTCCAATTATACTTTCAAATTGTCCTTTACTTAAAACCACCCTTGCTCTGCAGTTTATAATACTGGCGCAGACATTTCCTCTTCCCTTTGTGCATTTGTTGTGTTTCTTAAATTATGTTCCGCGCCCTCCCTCCCCCCCCCCTCCCGGAGTTCTACGGAGATCAGTCACGGGTTCCAAGAAAGTTATCTGTTTTTTATTTTAAATTGGTGTTTTTTACAATCGAATAAAATAAGATTTGAGCGAGCGAAGTCAGTCTTTTTCGAATGATAAACAGAGAAAATATCAAAATGAGTTGTGGATTAAAAACCCCTTTGGTCGTCAATACCCAAATCTGTCATTGGAATCCTGGACTGGTTTGAAAGATGAATACCCCCCCCCCCCCCACACACATACACACAATTTCCAGAAATCGCTACTAGTGCCTTAATCTTCCGTATGTAGATACACGTATGTATAAAACGGTAGTCTCAACTTAAATGCGTCAACAACAATGAAAGAAGATTAGTAACAGACTTACTAAACCTGTCCTAAAACCTAAACCATTTACCTAAACCTATACTTAAACCATAAGAATTCAACTTCCGTCTGTTAAGCCTAATATTAATTTCATCTGCGGATATTTAAATAAAAACCACTCATCTCATTAAAAGTTTGCTTGATACCGGGTTGTTTCAATTGTTTATAGATATTTTCGTTGAGTTTAGGAGGTAGTTTTTAAAGACATCATTTGAAATAATTATCGTTTTTATTACAAGTAAACCTTTTTCAGAATGTTGTATTCAAACCACACTATTAAAGACAAACCAGAAGTTCCACAAAAAAAGTGGACAATAAAAAGGGTTCCACTTATCAAAAGAAATAAGAAACGCTGCATTAGTTCAATGGTTCGGGCTAACCGCTTGAAAAATCATTGTCGACTTACTGAGTTCGTTGAGTCATCCGGCCTGCCGACTATCCAGTTACTAGAGCTTCACTGTATCTCTCTCGATTGGCCTAGGCTGCAATTAGAAGCTTCAAATGCACCTTTTAAATACTGAAAACAAAATGCGCCTCTAGGGCCATGTAAACTCAAGCAATATTTTGCATTATTCGTGCGCATTATCGTCCGTAAAACAAAATGTAAATCGAAATCACAAAAGAATATTTTCCCCAATTTATGAATTTCGAATATGAATAATGAATAACAAAGAAATAATGAAGCAATAACCATTTTGGCGACAGTTTTTCCGCTTTCCTGTATTAAAATTTCATTTAATCTTCCCCCGCTCCCCGAAAGGGGGAGGGGGTATCGAGAGAGAGAGCCCCCATCAAATAAATTACTATGCCAAGAATGAAGTCCTTACAGCTCTTTATTCTTTTAGGTATATCCAATCTTGGTTTCTTTTTTTTAATTTTTTATTTCGCGATTAAGATTGCTCGTTGTTCTACCTTTACTGTGTTCTAGACATTATATCAAAACACGCTGTAATTGGTAGATTGCACATCCCGTAATAAATACAGTTTATATTAATTAATTTTTATTTTACGGTTTTTAAATTTAATTTAATTTAATTTAATTAATTCAATAATTTATTTATTTATTTGTAATTTTATTTGCAAATTATATCTAAATTTATGAATTCAAAAAGAAAGTTTTTTTTTTTTGTAATTCTTTTTCAATTGGCTATTTGTGCGTCATTATTTTATTATTAATATTAGTCAATTAGATAAGATAATTATGTACTAGGGGGCTATCGCCCCCTGCTCGCTATCACTCGCCAACCCCCGGAACTGCTTACGCAGTTCCCTGTGGATCGCTTCGCGATCCATGCTCGCTTCGCTCGCTCGCTGTATGCCAATACATTAGCCTAGCTAAAATTTTCCGTAAAAATTAAAGTTGGTAATTGCATTTAGGTCACCATCCATTTAACCAATATGAAAATTACGTTCATAATGTTAATTTGTCTGCTTTAGCCAGATTTTCGACAGTTTAACTTTGCTGTATGTAAGATGACTGCCTTGGCAATGTGCACAACTTTACCATTATAGATACAAAAGTGTCTGTCATTGCTTTGGAGAGATTGCACTTCTACCTGTTGGTCCGCGGAAGGTATTTTATTTCCCTTCTACCACCCATTGGAAAACCAATGAAGGCATTCCCCTATCCGCCACCTGGGGACGCGCCCTCTAGGGGTTACAGGCTCCCCCGAGGGATGTATTTACATTATTTACACTCTTATATATATTTACATATTTACACTCTTATATATTCTAATCTGAGAAAACTTCCTCATATACACAATTAAAAATGTCCCGTTTGGGAGCCACAACTGACACTGCTTCAAAAGATCTTGTTCTTGATAATGCCACATAGAGCTGGCCATGACTAAAAACAGGCTCAGAGAGCACCAAACATATTTTCTCAAACGTTTGTCCTTCTTGTTGTTATTCTGAATCCTTGCCACGTCACGAACAAAAAATGGTTTAACTAAAAACGCGAAAACTCGCCAAGGCTACTTTGCTTGCACAATACTAAAACTACTATAACCCTAAACAAATTTGGCGAAACCTTTCAGCTGAGAATAAAAGGAATAAAGTAAATTCTTTCTCGGTTATTCATTTTGAACTGAACTGTCGTACTGAAGCAGAGAATAGACGACGCTCAAAGCGCCTACGCGTTCAAAACAACATTGCCGATGAACATGATTGTGGAGCAATGTGTGAAGAATGCGAATTTTGTGGTGCTCTTTATTGGCAGAAAGAGCGTAATACTGCAAATAAATATACTAAATGTTGCCATGACGGAAAGGTGCGGTTACCGGCATTGTGTGACGCACCTGATCTGTTGAAGGAACTGCTGACTGAAAATTCCCCAGCCGCTAAAAATTATCGGCAGCGAATCAGAGAATACAACTCTGGAAATGGCTCGTCTTAAATTGGATTCAAGAACGGTTTCCTGCCTTCTTTGAGCTTTTCTTTGCTGATTAAGGTTGAAATGGGCCACAGCCCGACTCAAACTCATCTCAAAAAAAAAAAAAGTTCGTTGAGTATTCTGTGATTCAAGATTTCAAAACAACGTAGAAGTTTGTTTACATGATTTATCGGCGAAGTGTTGCCAACAGAGGTTTAGAAATTCACCCCTTCATTTGCCGGCACGTAAGAGAATTATATATATAGATGATTCTTCTTTAACTTAAAATGTTCTCTTTAATTAATTTTTATGCATTTATTTTTCAGTGCCTGTCACATTGGATAATCTTTGTTCGTTATTATTTTAGTGTTTAATTTTAATCGATTAGATCCGGTAATTATAAATGACTATTCTTTAAGTCATATATAACGTAAGCATTTTTTATGCCAAAGATCATCAAATAAATTCATATTAAATATCTTTTTTCCTTTTCATTTCCTCGCCTTTGAAATAAATAGGTTTTTTTTTTCATATTATAAACATTTTTGCAACATTTTTAACAATATGTTTCCTTTGACATTACAACTGCGCACGTTTCTTACTGACAGACGATTTGTTTACTTTTTATTGCTTCATATATCATGGTAGTCATTTTAAAACATTCTATGATTGGTTTTTTTTAATTACACATGTAAACAAAGGTTTTGTTACACGAAACATTTATAGTGTTCCTAGGGTAATTTTTGACGCTGATTTCAAATATCCACTTAGAAGTTTTAAATCACCCACAGTTTTTGTGTAATCATAGGTTTTAAATGATTTATTTTTCCTGTGTTCTCTTATGTTACGTGATAATAAAAACTCATAACTCAAAATAAAAATCTTGTCATAAAGACAAGAAATGTGGAGATAGATAGTCAGGTTTGCTGGTACTGCAGTGGTACCATAGTAGTCAGTCTTAATGGCATCCCATTTGCGTGATATAAGCTACCTAAATAGAATAATATTCTTTCATTTTATATTTGAATGCAAACGTAAAGAATTCATAGATTTTACTCTAAGGAAAATGCTTTAGTATACTGTAATAGTATTGACTCTGTAATGGATATGTTTGTATTTTAATGCCAAACAGATGAGACTTGGTGGGTTTTTTCAGTGGGAATAAAAGAAAAATATGGAGATTTGTAAATTTTTTTAGATAAAGTTTAGTACAACACATATTGTGGGACAATTATTTCTGGCCTGAATTTAAATGAAACAAATTTTATTAACTGCTAGTTCTTATTAATACAATGCTGTTTTCTCTTTTGCGAATGGGATAGCAATGACAGAAGAATATAAAAAAAAAAAAAAGAAGACTGGAAATATTATTTTTACTGACCTTTCATATTAAATTAGGCCAGCTCTAAAACTTTGTTGAGTCTTCAATTAATGTAAAGTTTTTTAAAAAAATGTATTTTTGGAGAGGCTTCCATTGTCCAAGTGTATAAATTTTTGCTGATAAATGCTAGACGCTTAGAAAGGGATGTTCCTGATACCAAATATAGAAGGAAAAGAACAGAAGCTAAGTTTTTAATCATTATTTTAGTAGTAATCAAGAATATGAATCTCTGCATTTTTTCCAAACTTCTGTCTAGTGTTACAAAAAATCTGTACGTGATGGGGGGGGGAAAAAAACTGTTTGCATATTTGAATTCAGCGCATCATTTTATACTAAGATCAGGTATCTTTTCCAATGTAACAGAAAAAAAGTTTTTTTTTTTTTTTTTTGTAGACTAGTGTTATTTTTGTACAAACAAAATCTGAATTTGTTGACTACAACTGATGCTCAGTTATAACTTTTGGCAATACGGAATTACCACCTCTCTACAATCCCGGATTGCGACTTTTTATTTTTCAGAAAAGAATTCAAGTTTGCCCCTCCCTTTCTTCCGTTGCCTAACATGAAATAGTAATAAAACTTGGAATGCGAATAAAAAGCATATCTCAGAAACGCGACTGTTTTTACTGCGACAACACTACGATTGAGGTGTAAACCGTTTTACAGAACTGACCGCGTGGGCAGTCTGAAGCTTACATCGTAGATAAGGAACTCGGCAATAATTTGTCCCAGAACGCAGAATCTTAACTAATACACCATTAAAATGATTTAAAAAATTGATAAATACCAAGAATGAAATACTTATTTTTAGGAAAGGTTGTCATTTTTGTTACGGTATTTTGTTGTATTTTATTTCTTGCTTTTTTTCAGAATGATTTTACGGACGTTTTACTGTATTTATTTTAGATTAATTTGAATGCACGTATTTTAATTGATGATTTTTTTTTTCGTTTCGCTGTACCTGCAATGCATATTTAAATTTAAAATTCTTTCTTTTCTTCAAGGGTGTGCGGAAAGGTAATCTGACATATAAAAAACTGAGTGTATGTATGTATCTATGACAGTCTATCTTCTTCCAAACGCCAGATAATTGACGATCAAACCAGGTAGCCATAAATTCATACAAATATGAAACAATGCAAAGTTGACCCATACGATTCAAAGTTACCGCAAATGATTGTATGTGAATACAAAGACCCACTAATATCACTGCAGAATCATAAAATGCTTAGAATCTAATGAAGTTAATTTTTATTTGACAAATAGCGAGGATGTCCCATAAATAAATGCGTTATTTATTTATTTTTAATTGTCAGTTGCGTAAAAGATGTAAAACTGCGTTAAAATTACGTGCTTTTTCAATGCGAACGGAGTGAGCCTATGGATGAAGAGAAATCCTTCAGAAGCGGACATCGCTTTATTTCCGCTTTTGCCGGATTTACTGTTATTATTTTTCAAACATCTTTAAGTTCACTTCTTTTATGTTGAAAAAGGAATCCTTGTAACCCCCGAAACACGTGTCTACAGCTTCTTACGAACTTATTGTAACACTGTTTTATTATCTGTTACTTTTAGTACAAAGGTATTTAATTATTTTTCTACGTTATGGTTTATGTTTTTTTGTCTTCATATTATGAATGGTCAACTTAAATTTTGTGAAAAGAAAAAAAAATATAAAAGTGAACACAAATTTCAACTAAATAATCTTACTGGCTCAAAATAATTCCTGGAAAACAAACATTTTAAGTTCACGAGAAAATTTTTTGAAGAGATAACTACGGCTGACCAGAACTTCGGTTCTATTATTTCGTTGCATAAACCATTCATTTTGACATGAACAAACCTTCCGTAACAAATAAACGGCTGTGAACAACTTTTAGATTTTTAATTTGATTTTTTCCCAAACTAATAGCTTTGGAATCAGTAGCGTATGCTTGAACACCGACGAGACATATTTAAATATTTTCTTTCAATGCTCTTCACTTGTGGATTTTTTAATTAAATCCCTTACTAAAACATTTCTACATGGAATTTTAATGTAAAAAAATATTTTTTTTTGGGGGGGGGGGGGGGAAATAGTTATAACTTTTGAGCACATCGATGACACTGACGTAGATTATATCTGCGATGTTATTTAAATCACTTTTTGTTAAAATGGCTTATGTCAACACAGTTCCTATTAAGTTGACTTTCGTCCTTTTACAAAAACTCATTTATTTTTGAGCTTAAGTCTTATAATTTTGAAAAACAAGAATGAATCAATAAAATTTCTCCATTAGAGTTTTTTTTCTTTTAAGTGTTTTTAAGTACAAGAAATTTTATTTACCTTTCTGAAAATATCTCGTTCAAAATCAGCAAGCAAAATTAATGTGTAAAATATAAATTGAAAATCTTGGAAAATATGCAAAAAATTTGAACTTTATTTTCACTCCGACCATTTTTTTACATTAAATAACAAATATTTTCTAAATTCCCAAGAACTTTAATGAAATAAAATAACTTTTATAAACCTTTTCATAATTTCTTTTTTTCAACTGAATATTTATCTTTTTTTTTATTGTAAGGTCATCTGGTGTAAATATATGTTCTCATTCTTAAGGTAATGTCGTAGTTGGTTATTTTTTTTTAATGTTTTTTTTTTTTTTTTGAAAAAAAAAAGATCATTTATTTCTATTCCCTTTTTGCACCAAATTATTAAGTAATCAAAAACAGTCATTTTGCATTTGTACAAAAACCTAAAGTTATTACAAAAAATATAATTCTCCCTGTAGCAAAAAAAAACACCTTGAAATTCACGTAAAAGTATAATTTTTTCTGCTGAATGAAGCTGAAACTCATTCAAAAATATAATTTTTCCTACTGAAAAAAAAACTGAAATTCATGCAAAAATATAACTTTTCCTTCTGCAAAAATTGATATTCGAACAAAAATATAATTTTTCCCGCTGTAATAAAACTGAGATTCATGAAAAACTTTTTTGCTGTAAAAAAATGAGGTTAAAAGGAAATGTAATTTTTCCAGCTAAAATGAATTTTGAAATTCTGTTATGTCTTGTAAAAAAAAAAACATGAGACACATTTAAAATAAAAAAATATATTTATTTAGTATTCAATATAGTACTATTTTCGTCATAATATATCTAAAAATAGACAAAATAATTTCACATCAATAGATAAACAGTATAATTTTTCCGTGCGAGACAACATTGTAATGATAGTAAGCTAACATGCAGATTTTTAATTTGTTTCATGGTATTGCACAAAATACTCTAATCGAAATACACCATTCGTTGTTCGCCAAATATTTCACCGAAAAATTCTGTATTAATGTGGGTAAATAATCATAATTTAATGAAATGCACTACATATGTCGATATAAAGAGAATAAAAACAAATACTAAAATGAATTCGTCAAAATTACAGAGCACAAAGCTAACCTTTCAATTTTGTAAATAATGGAGCAGCGAAATATATACATACATACTTTTTCATTAAAATATTTCCATAAAAACAAATTAGTTTGCTTAAACCACAAGAAATGTTAAATAACAAGTAAAAAAATTAGAGTTCGAAAAAAAATAACAAAAAGTAAGCTCACTCACTGCGTAAAAATGTCCATATTTCGTAAAATCCAATCGAAACAGAAAGTGTTTAAGTTCAAATTTGAGACTGCAGACTGTCTAACACACCGTCTAACCGTATAACAGCGCGGGGGTTCCCGAGCTGATCGTAGTTTACCAACCAAATGACGTTGGTGAGTCCGAATAAGTTCCTTGAATTTCTATGATTAAATCTTTCACTAGATGAAAATCTTGCACGAGATGGTTGAACATTTGTTTCGTCATGGCGATAAAGACAGTTCACACCTTCTGGACAGACACCGTGTTGCTTGTACACTTCGCAGTTGACGCATTTCATCATGATTCTGTATTCCTGAATTAATTTATCCTTCTCCGTGGGATCGGTGATTTGTTTAAGGCACGGAGCGACGACATCAGAATCCCTTCGGCACGTCGGGCAGCTCTTCTTGGGTCGACGAAGCTCGGGAGGCAGGTCTTGGTTCACGTTTCTCCACGCTTTGATACAGCCGAAGCAGAATGTGTGGTCACAATTCTGCATTATCCCATACTTTCTGTCCGACTCAAACTCTTTCTCTGGGACGTTTTCCAGACAGATTCCACATAAGGTCTCCTTTTCCTTCATTGCGTCGCTTGCTTCAAATATATTAGAAGAATATGCCATCTTTCAAACAACAGATAAAGCACCGTAGAAATCTTTTAAGCTTGGAAGGAACTAAGTGAGCGTAGAAACAGTAGTCAACACTAGCGATTACTACACAACTAGAAATAACACTCGCTACACTCCGAACAGATGTAAAATTAACGAACTTATCACTTGCTCTCACTGCAACCAAATAAACTCTGCAAGTGAGGCAGACTGAATTCGAAATTCCAACTGTATGTAATGGGTTAAAACAACTACCAACAAGTAGGGGGCTTCTGAGTGAACAGGTTTCCTTAAAAAGCAGGAGTTGATAATGTTTTGATTGACAGGGCGCGGAAGCGCTTAATCCTTTTTTCTTTCCCTCCCCTTAACGGTTCGATTCAAGGTATTCCAGAGTGTGCCTCACACGTGGAACCGTAGGAGGAGTTTTCCTGGGGACGGGGAGGGAGGGCTATGCCCGGGCCGGCCGTTAGGGGAATCTGGGAAGGGGGGGGTAGCGACTCTCTCTCCGGATTTCACAATTTTAATGTACATTTATTTATTTTGTTGCTTTCTTCCTATAACATGCCGTGATTATGTTTCGTCCCAGCCAGATAAAAACCGCTAAAAATTGAAACTACCACCGTTACCGATCTTTCTCCCATTTTTATATCAAGTAAACAGGGAAATAAAAGGAGGAAAAACCTTTGAAAATGCAATATTTTTATTGTAAATAAAAGTTTTTGGTGAGCAAATTATTGCTTTGAAGGGAAAATGGCTTTGGAAGAAGAAAGGAGGAGGGTTGGGATCGATGCCCTTTTTAAGCTTTTCATAGTTATTAAAAACGTAGTGTTATTCAATCTTTGGTAGTGATAGGAGAAAAGGTTTAGTGTGCAAGGCGGAAAGGGGAGGAAAATTTTAAAATTTACCTTTGTTGACTCTTTCGGAGGGAGGGCAAGGAGGCAACAGCCCCCTTACTTTCATAAGTAAAGGGATCTTGTCCCCTCACTTTTCAGGACCAAAATTTCAGAAAAATAATAATTGAAAATTATTTTTTAATAGGGTCGATTGATTTATTTCACGACAGTAAAAATTTCAAATAAATGGGCTTTTATCATCTTACTAGAAAATCGCCCGTCAAGATATGACGGGGGAAAATTGCTTCTACATTTGAATGAAGCAACTGACTGTTTGGTGATAGTTCGATACTTGAAATTTGAACAGTAACTCCAGTGTGTTAAATTCCAGCATTTAGCGTTCCTTTATCATTCACCATAAATGACAGTCTTAACAGTAAAACAGTTAAGTGACCGGATCAAGTTCAGCCTTGTCAAAATAAAGCCTTTTGCTGCATGTGAAACATTGTCAAAAAATTTCCCCGTAGGAGCTAATGCTTAAGTTTTTTTGAACTGTTCGAAATTGAACGAAAAAATGTTCAACCAAAAAAATTAAATATTCAAAGACTCGGAGTTGGAATCGGTCTTTTTTCCTTAAAGTTTGCAACTCTGCCAATGCTTGCGGAGTCGGAGTGGGACTTGGTTTGAGATTAAAGAGTTGGAGTCGGATTTCCAAGATTCGGAGTCGGTCATTTTCCCTCCGTGTATAAATTTTTGCCAAAGCTGCGAAGTCTGAGTAGAAATCGGAGAGTCGGAGTTCGACCAATTTTCGGGCAAATGAGTCGGTGTCGGGGTCAGGTGCCCCAAAATTCTTGGAGTGGGGAGTTGGTAGTCAAGAGCTATTTCCAACAAAATTTGCTCGAAGTTAATCCGCCTTCAAGTTCGGAATCTATACTGAATTTCAATTTCCCCGTAGGCGCTAATGTTTCAGGGAATTGAACTGTTCAAAATTGAGCGGAAATTTCTTCAAATCAAAAAAGATATTTTCCATACATGTTTTTCATCAAAAGTTTTTCCCTGCAAAATTTATTTGAAGCTAATTTGCCTCTAAGTTCAAGATTACCTTAAATTTCCTCGTAGGCGCTGTTTTTTTTTTTTTTTTTCTTTTTTTGAGCTGTTTGAAATTGAATCAAAAATAGTTCGAATCAAAAAGTGAAGTATAGGAATAATTTGTCCTTGCCGAGGTCTTTCGAACAAAAATGAAATTTGTTCGAATCGGACTATTCACTCAAAAGTTATTGGGGGGGGGGCAGAGGAACAGACAATTTCCGCCATCTGAATACCGTACTTTCCACTTTTTAAATTTTCAATTTTTGTTCAGTTTTTTTTAGCGAGACCAGACTAGTGACCGAAGCAATGGTTCGGTTCAACTCGAGGAAAATTACTGAATATACCAATTGGTAATTTACTGAATATACCATGCCTCACCTTCAATCCTCGAGTTGAACCGAATCATTGATTCGGTCACTCGTTTGGTCTCGCTAATTCTACATTAGCTACCAGTTTGTTTGGCACTCTTGGCTTCCTTACGAGGTTTTCCATCTCCAGCTCAGTCACTTTCCTATGCCGGGCTGATGAGTGCTAATAAGCACGAAACTGCAGTCCTCGGCTGGAAATGACTGAGTTGGCGGTGCATTTCATGTATTTCTGCTTTAGCCCTGGCTATTGGGCAGTAATTTACTGAATATAAATTTAAGCTATTTCAGCCTTATTAAGCAAGAAAGGTGTATCTAGGTGACATTTTGCAAAACTTCTTTCTTCTGATTTTTTTATTTAAGATACGATTGTAAACAGGTAAATGAGAACAAGTAATGGCAAGATGAATTCTAGGAGTAGACTAAGTTTACGTTTCAACTTTTGAGAGAAATAAATACCTTTCTTGCTTAGCTGGGTTGTCATACAGATAGTAAGCAGAGGATTGAAATATGCTTCTTAAAATTTGATCGAAATAAACAACAATAAAGATAGAACCTTGCTTTTGACTGAAAGAATATGCTTGAAAATACATTGAACGGTAGCAAAACATCCATTAGATATATTTTAATTACTCATGCTAAATTAATTTCTGGCAATCAAACGTAATACACGAAGAAGAACTAATTTTTCCTGTTGTGAAAAATTAATTTTCTAATATCCTTTTAAAAACATGGATTTAAAAATTTATTGAACAAACATTTTTGATCTGTGAGGCGTGCACACACACAAGAAAGAGAAAAATACTTTTCATATTCAGAAAAAAGATGTATTTTTATTTAATACATATCAATGTAAAAATCGAATAGTAATATCAAAAAGAAATCTTACAAATCCAATACACTATATAATTAAATTAATAAGAATTTTTAATAGTTTAAATAAATCTTAAAGGTTTCAGGTTAATAAAGTGATATTATGAGAAGAAAACATAAATACAATTTTTTAGTAATAGAAGTATTACAAAAGTACCTTCATGGTGACTGGTTGAACTAAATGAAACTTTGGTAATGAAAGGAAAATTCAACAACTTCAATTATTTAATGCTTAAATCATAAGAATTTAAAATATGTATGTTACAATATGAAACAAATTGAAAACAGCCATGTACCTAAATTTAAAGCAAGCTGGATGCTCTTTTTAAATACTGATAAAAGAGGAAATCTTGCTACATAAGAAACACAAAGTTGAGATACATAAAGCAAAGAGTCATCTAAAATGCAAAATGATTGAAAATATCATTTAAAATGCATGCATCAAAAATGAAATTGAACTATGTAAAAAATATTTTTAGCCATATGTAATTATTTAAACTTAAGTAATGAATGCAGCCAATTATTTTTGTGACGTGACACTATTATGCTCAAGAAAACTAGAACTAATAAAATTGAAAACTAATCCTTATCATTCCTGTATTTTCAACAAGATACTGAATGAAACTTCTATATTTTTTGAAAAGGTAACTACACAAAAGTTCTGAAAGAGAAAACCAAATTTAAAATTAAAATAATCGCTATTTTCAGAATTTTCAATATGGTATTATACAAATAATTTCGGATAAAAGTTACATAAATAAAAATTAAATTATTAATGCTGTATGATAAATTTTGAAGCATGGAGCAGCACAAAGTCCGACATCACATTCTTCACATTCGAATCGTGTTTCCCGTCTCATGCGCTTGCCATTATCATTTGTCTTACTGCAACACACCGCACACTTTTTGGATGAGTTTTTTTTTTTTTCTTGAAGGTTGTTCTTTTACATAAGAAAGAAAATGTCTACCTAACAATCGCGCTACATTATCAGTAGTTTTGACTGTAGCATTCGTTTTAGAAGAATTTACACTGATGCTTTCCTCTATAAGTCTTCCCATAAGTTTCAAACAAAACTCTATATGAGTTAAAGTCCCTTGGTTTTTTTTTTTTTTTTTTTTTTTTTGTATAAAACGAATGCGTTCCACTCAATTTGGCTCAACAAATAGCGAAAAATTTTCTTGCAATCTTACGTTGCCGATTCCTAGCCACAGGGTAATATGAAATACACTGATCGGATCGGTCAACTCTTCCCATTGTATTGTTGTATAAAAAACTATTGCCTTTGGTTTAAATATGGCAGTAGATTTTGCATGTTTGGGCTGTACTTGAACCATTTCATTGTTATGGAGTGTACTGAGCATGATTACCGGCTTTTTGTCCTTCCATTTCATCACGCAAATTTTTCCTTTTTGAAAGGCTGTGATTTCACCTTTTTTTAGTTCTGTGGTCTTCAGCAAAGGAGGCAGTCCTTTTCTGTTCGATTTCATGGTTCCACAAATATCAGTTTTTTCCTGTATGAGGATTTCCGCTAGCTCGGGAGATGTATAGAAATTGTCCGTTGTTAAGCAGTAACCCTTCCCAGTAAGATCACTAAGCAAAGAAAGAACACTTTTTGTAGTAAGTTACTGCCCTAAAGCCAGGGCTAAGGCAGAAATACTTACAATACACCGCCAGCTCAGTTATTCCATCCGAGGACTGCAGTTTCATGCTTTTTAGCACTCATCAGCCCGGAATAGGAATCATATGATGCCAAGAAAGCCAAAAAAACTGGTAGCTAATGCAGAAATTAGCAAACCAGATGAGCGACAGCAACAATGGTGCGGTTCAACTCAAAGATTGATGGCAAAGCTAAGGTATCATATGATTCCTGTTCCGGGCTGATGAGTGTTAAAAAGCACGAAACTGCAGTCCTCGGATGGAATAACTGAGCTGGCGGTGTATTTTAAGTAAAGAACACTTTTGGTGGACAGTTCAAAATCATCAAACTCGGAATTAAATGACGTATCTTTTCCTGTGTAAATAACGGAATTCCATATATAACCGCTCTGAGATTCACAAAGCTGGTAGAGTTTGATCCCAAAGCGAGTTCTTTTGCTTGGAATGTATTGTTTCCACGCTAGGCGTCCCTTGAATGCTATCAGAGACTCATCTATTGATATATTTTGTTCCGGAATGTAAATCGTCTTAAATCTGTGCACAATTTGTCGTGTAAGTCATAAATTTTTCTTAGCTTTGGATTTGGATGGTTGCTGGTGTTAAAATTTGATGAATCATTCTCAAAATGCAAAAATTTCATGATAAGACCATACCTTTTTTCGGTCATTATTTTCCCGAAAAATGGGGTATATATTGATGGTCTTTTAGACCAAAACCATTTTTCTATAGGTTTCTGTACTACTCCCTGCTGTAACAACAACGATATAAATCTTTTCATTTCATCCTCATCGGTATTCTGCCAGGATAAAACTCTCGATCCAGGAGTAAGTTCGGAATTTTCAAAAAAATCTGCAGCATATTCGTTGGTTTCGGACACAATGAACGAAACAATGTCTCTGTCAAAAAATAAATTGAAATACTCCAAAGGATCTTCCAAATCTCCCACTATATGCTTTATTCCAGGATTTCCAGTAAATTGAAATTGCGGAGGGCTCATATGTTCAGATGTTGAATCAAGTTTGCACCAATTTCTAACACAATTCAGAGAATCATCATCCGATTCACTTTCTGAAGAAAAATATTCTTCCTCTGAAGACTTTATCAAATTCTCCAACTCAGAATCACTACTCATATTTTCCCTATAATATCACTCTAAAAAAATATTTGTTTCGCCTTTCTCTAGTTGAAAATTACTATCGAATGCAGACTACTGTTTTCTTGAACCCCTATTTATGCTGAGAGTAACAAAAGGTCCAAACATGTACATCACATGATATAGCGTTTAAGTACTTATTCAAAAATTTGTTTTCAAGTGAAAAAATTTACTCCTTTATGCACAACAAACAGCTGCAAACAATATGATTCCAGTATTGTAAGGATGAGTTACTAAAGCTTCAAAGCTTATCTTAGTTTGAGGTATTATTCAGCGAACATTTTCTTATCAATCAGCTGGGAATGTCTCCATCAAGTGCGATCACTGTTCTCTTACTTTATGAAAAGAACTTAAAAAGATGTCCACCTTCTGACGCTCTAACTGAGGAATCTGCATTCATGTGTATGGAACATACAAAGGGGATGCAAGTGTCAGGAGAAGGTATCCGAGGAGTATACCTAACTAGGTTTCAAACTTTTACCATTTCAATATCACGACACCATTTTGATACCATGGCACTTCACGGCGCACAGTGGTTCAAGGGCGGAAAAAATAGCCATTTTTAAGTTTTAAGATAAAAAATATTTCATGCCGTAATTACTTAGCACTTGAGTTGTAGCAACTTACTCCATAAGAGATTTTTGAAAAACAAAATTCGTTTTTATAAAAATAAGCCAAGATTGTTGAACAATTATGCTTTTACTTTTTTCGGACATACGTCTTATACTTCAGTTTTTATTCATTCGTTCAATAAGCAGGGCCAAAATTTAATCAAAGTCATTTCTGATTGGTTTTTCACACTTGTAAGGTGCATATTACATCGCAGTTAAAAATTCATCAAAACTGAAAATTACCTGAAATTTAAAAAAAACATTATTTTCTAAAAAATATAATGAAAAATATTGTTGAATATACTTTTATCGGCGGCTTCCGGTGGGCTAAAATTTACTTATATCAATAGTTTAATCCTTCTTTTAAATAAACAACATTTTAGCTGCGACCACATGCGAATGCAGTAGTGGCAGATGTTTTTGTTTGATTTTCGCTATTTACAAACACCAATATAGTAAACTAGAAAGTAACCCGTAACGGTATGACGGGGGTAAATTGATTTTTTATCAAAGAGATTGGTCATCAAATTTGACATGCTCCAGACTAACGTATGTCACAGTTTCACTACTTTGCAGGAGAGTCTAAAACGTTTGTTTACTGTTTTCGAAAGTTGGACTCTTGAAACATTCATCAATAAATATAGAGGATTTTTTTAACAGAATTACGTTGTTATGGCTTAATGCGGAGCATTATTCTACATGCAATGCAGTAGTAACCTGAAAATAACAATTTTTGTACCCGTTTTGTATGGCTTTAAAGAAGATACATATGAGAAAGAAATTTTTAAAACTCGTACAGAATTCTATATAAAAAGTTAAATAACCATTCTGTTCATAAAACAATGAAATTAGAAAATCATTAAACGTTTGAAATTTCTGATTTTATACTCGAAATCATTCTAGTATAAAGCTGTTCTCAGTCTATCAACATTGCCAAAAAATATTGTTCGAGGGTATCAATTGCAGTAAATAAACCTTGCGTGTGGCATACAACTGATTTAATTTATATTTTTCGCTAGAAACAGAAATAAATTTGAACTATGGAGAAACCCTGATTTCACGTTCCTCAGTGGACTGAATCAAACATAAAATACATAAAATATGGGAAAACGTCAATTCACATCAACAAAACATAAAATATTGGAAAACGTAAAATACGGGAAATATATATAAAGTCAAAATCAAATAAGGAAACAAAAATAACAATAAAGGTTGCTACGATGACGCTTATAAAAGGTAAAAACGCGATATTTTACGAAAAGTAAATTATTGTACATACCAGTTTAGATCATTCTAACACATTTAGTTACGAATGCGGGCGTTTAGGTTGAAAATAGCAAGTAATAATGAGTCATTGAATCCAGGGCTAGAAAAATCTTTAAAATTTTACATGCCCTACCGGGCGTGTTTGTCTAAAAGGTTCAGGCCCAAATAAACTTTTACATGCCCAGGTTTTTTTTAATTGTATAATAATAAAAATATTTAAGTTTGTTGTATATAGCATTAATCATACAAAAAATTAATTTCACAGCTTTATATCTGAATCAAGAATTATTTCAATATACAACACAAAAAAAGTTTAAATAAATAATTAAAATTAATTAATAAATAATTAAAATTAAAAATACTTAATTTAAAAATTGTAATAATTACATGCACCCAACTGGGCATGTAAGGGTAAAAGATTCATGCCCGATCGTAATTTGTACATGCCCCGGGCATGTTGGGCAATATAATTTTCGAGCCTTGATTGAATCCAATGTAAATACATCATCTTCCAGGATTGAAACACATTGCAAAGTTTTTTCCTGGTCTTTATGATAAAGAAAATAGTTTATCACTATTTGTAAGATCTTAAATGCAGTATTGCAAGAAGAGACGAGTTTTGTTTCCTCTTCTTGTTCATCTTCATTGGCGGCCGAAAAGTCCATAAGGTCAGCTACCAGATGGAGCAGTAGCATTTCTGTTTTCAGGGATTAACTTTCAACAGAGTGGATTATGTTTAAAAATACACAGAAGGAAACACGTTGCTCAGTTTTAAAACATTTTTTTTCTCTTCGTTTTTAACTGCCAAGGGAAAACGTAAAATGCAGAAAATTCATAAATAACAAACTTTTCATCCGGGTTAAATTAATATTATTAGTATACGGAAAAACTGGGACCTGATGATAAAAAACGTAAAATGCGGGGAAAACAAAGATTCGGGGGACGTAAAATCGCGGTTTCGCAGTGAATGCGATCGGCAAGCAGGAAAATAAATATAACCATACAACAATTTGCTATAGCATTTTTTGAGAGTATTCAGTTATTGAATTTTTTCCGCTTTTTTATCGTTTTGAACCACTGTGCGGGGCCGCTCACCTCCAGGGGCAGATAGAAAAATTATTTTTATTGCTAAAAATTGAAAAGCGCACTCCCCTCCCCCATACAATGTCTCATAACGAATTTTTCATGACTTGAATGTTAATTCTTTTCTTGGGATCCCTTAAGACCAATTAATCTACTTTAACATTATGCACTAATATACTTTGAATGCGAACGTAAAATACCTTTCTCATTTCAAACCAACTAAATACTAAACCCTATATAATTTCACCGAGATGCTATAAAATGAACGGTTTTAATTAGGAGCATTGTCAAAATGATTATAGCACGAGGGCAAGGTATTAGATAAACCCATTCACCTTTTGAGTTTTTATGACTTAATTTAAATTTTAGATATAAAATATTGTGTTATAAAGAAAATCATTGAATCATGTCCTATTAGTTTTATTGAAGAATTCATGAACTATTTATATGTGAATTTCAAAGCAGTTGCTGATTTGTTCTTCGTGTGATTCCTTTCATTTTGCATTTTTAAAAGCTGCAAAATAAATCTATTATTTCCCAGATAGCTTCCTAGATTGAAAGGACCCTTCTCGGGAAATCTAAATTTTAAAAAAGAAATATGTTAAATATTGATTCCATCAAAGAAGAACGAATAGACGAATCGCGATATTACTATAATTTCTGAATTAACTGCAGAATAAAAAATAATAAATTGTTATAATTTTTTTTCGAAAACTTATAATAACCCAACATGCATATTTTAAAAATGATATTGGAACTGCTTGCAATCAAAGGCGCCCATATGCAAAATTGTAACGGGGAAATCAAATATTTTCCCTGTGGTTTAGCTGGATATTTTCTCCATAGAAACCGATTTCAGGACAGATTAGAGTCATTAAAATTTGACATTTTTAATAACTTATTCATTAATGGCTGGAGAAGAAATGTTTTAAATTTTTGCAAAGAAAAGAGAAATAAAAGCAAGGAAGTTCTATTTTCAAAGGAAGGGGGGCTCGAGTCCCCCTTGCCCCTATATGGGCACCCATGGCTCGCATAAGCCCCCGTTGTTATGTGTTTACAAGTTATCCATCTTCCACTTTAGGACTAACTTGCAACAGTAAAGAATTTTTAATTAAATTTTAAAAAAATAAACATAAAGTCAAAAAATAACGCAAATGTTCATCAGTGGCGTGGCGAACACAATAGGGGTATTCATGGGTTCTTATCTATTAGCTGAGAATGTCTCCAGGAAATGCAATCACTGTTTATGAAAAAAACTTGAAAATACCATTTCCCCCTTCTGACACTCTAGGGATCTGCATTCATATGGATGGAAAATACAGGCAACTTCCCTTTTCTCTTTTCGCCTTGCAAACGAAACAATGGAGTACACTAGCTCGTTTACAATGAGATGCAAGTGTCAGGATCAGGTATACCCCGCAAGGGGTCCGAGTTGTAGAAAATGGCGGGAAACCGAGACTGGAATATGAACCAACCTTTTAACATTTCAGTATCCAGCTACGATTTTAACACAGCTAACCTCTCGCTGTCGCACTATAGGGTACCATGGCAACCCACTTTGAGAATTCTTGCTCTATTTATTTACTTTGTTTTTTTGTTTTATTTTAATCGTTAAAATGTTGACCATGAAAAACAATTAACATCGTACAATTAAAGATATCCAAACTAGTAAAGCTAAAATTTCCAATGGTTCACGTATTTCGCAGCAGGGCTGACTCAAGCAGTGGGGTTCCCATTAGGTATAACTCCATATATGCCGTATACTCTCAAACATTTTTTATACATGCAGCGTATACCCTCAAGCTTCAAAAATTTTCATATTAGGACACATTATGTATATGATCGAATGCACATATTGTATATATGGAAAAAAATGCAAACTGCAATAAAATGGAATCAACGGCATAAAAATTAAAATGAAACAAAATTAGGAATTAACCGAGAAAAATGAATCAAAATATGTGTACATATTTCTTAGTACAATCGACAAAATACTTCCAAGTAGGAATTATTTGATTTTCTGGCCCCTAATTTTTCAATCCGTTATATTGAAAGAACTGTTGGAATGATGGTTAACCGGAATGATAAAAACATGGGCAACAATTCTGTAGCAGAAATATTTTACAGAAAAGATTTTTATGATTTAAAATTGTGAAATATCGTGGAATAATTTTCTATTTATTTACCAGAATCGCTAAATAAAAGATTAAGCATTTTATTTTGAAATTTCATCAGCAACGATCGTCATTATACATGCGGAGCATTTTGGCTATTTCGACAGCAATCAGCTTTGTTTCAGGTTGAGTGAAACGAAATGTAACGAAGAAATTCGATACAAAAAGATAGTGTACTTTTGTATAAAAATTCCTGTGAATAAAAAAAAATTTCTAGTTCATTAATTAATCTATATAGTTTTTCGTGTATATTCATAGTTCGCCATAATCTGATGCATAAGCTAAACTAAGAAGGGGAAAATGAAAATCAGCCCCCTGAACCCTTTCCGCCCCCTTTTAATCCCATTATGTTAAACATAGGTACATTAAACAACTGAAACAATAAGTATATAAAATAATAGCAAACTTCGAAACAATGTATAAAGTAAAAATGAATAGAAAATAATTGAGGTAATAAAACATTTGAATTGCAATCTATAGTCTGCCAATTTCTAATACAGTAGGCGCCGTTTAATGTGATCACGGTTAATGCTATCATTCGCTTAATGTTATCAGAATCACGAAGTTCGGAACAATTGTATGTTAACACAAGTTAAAAAAGTCGGATATTGTAATCAGCGTCTTCGTTTATTGTTATCACTTTTCCATAAACTTCCAATTTTTTCCCCGTTTTTGTTCCTCAATTAACAGAAATACATAGGCAAACCCTGACGAGACTAACTTTCTGTGTAGCATTTTGTGTTTCAATAGCAATTCAAAATTTTTCTAAGAATGAAGCTATAGAAAGTTCGACCCAGTGACCACAGACTCCCCCTAAGAAAACTTTCTTTTGCACTTAAAAAAATTCAGTTGCTGGACATGTTGCAGGCATTGATGTAGGACCTAAATTGTTGCTATTACTTTGTCAACTATTAAAGAACTATGTCGAGATTGAAAACAAAGCGAAGTTAAATTAAAATTTAAACAACAAGCAAAACCATGCTGGAAAAGATAGAAAAACTGAATGTGCTCTGAAACTGGTTTACGAATGTCAGGGAAACGGTCATATTTTACTTCACTTATTACTATGTGACTAGCTGCATCGCCCGGCTTAGCACAGTCCACTTCGAAAATAAAAGTTATGTCAAGTGACTCGAGTTCAACACTCAGGCTTGAATCAAAAAAAAAAAAAGGTCAGTGAAATTTTGCGGCAGATTGCGGAAAACCCCCAAAAAGTAAACATTTTAAATCCCCTGATTACAGGAAAAGCCTCAAAACAAAAACAAGAATTTTACCTGTTCATATTCGAGAAAAAAATGGCAACAGATCTTTCATCCCAATGATTTTCTTCACGCTATACATTTTAATAAAAGCATTGTTGCGGAAAGTTGAGATGAAGCACTTAATAATAATTTGAATGGAGGAAAGCCTTCGAAAAATAGGGATTTTATGTCGAAATCCAAGCTTCCTAATTAATAGTTTTTAATTGATATCTCCGCTAATTATTATCGGAGGGTTATGTAAAATAGCCAAACATGATGACGGGAAGATTACGAATCCATCGATACCTGGTTCGATGGTCAATTCACTGTCGTTCGGGAGAAGAAACTTGGACATACATAGATACGCTCAGTTTTTAATTATATAAGAGATTAAAAATTGCATAATTTAGCTTTAAATTTTTATAATTCAGATATTTCCATTCTGTTAATTTAATAATTTATAATTTGAAACTGCGTTCAGTTGAGTCATTGTGATTTTAATTTGAGGTTGCCAAAATAAATGCACCTTAATTGAAAAAAAAAAACATTATTTTGTGTCTCCTTGATTCTTTTCGGTTATTGTTATCAGTCGGTTATTGTTATCAAATTGTATTTGTCCCAAAGTGATCACATTAAGCGGCGCCTACTGTATCACTGACTGAAAAAGAGAGTCAGCACCCTGCAGTGTTAGCTCTCAACACCCCTTCCGTGAATGAAAAGACCAACACCCCCTTGGTCAGCGGCTGTCCCTTACGAAATTTGGAGCAGGGGAAAGCACAGTCAGAAATTTATGTCGCGGCTGTTCTTAGAGCTGGTTTCAGGTAGCAGAATTTTATCCCACAGCCGTTCTCGAAGTAGAATTTTCATGGCGAAATATTACGACGCAGACGCTTTAAGGGTGAAGGAATTTTACGTCACGGCCGCTGTAAGGGTTAATTCAATTCAAAATTATCTCGCTTTTTTTTTACAAAATTTCCTTCATTACCTTCTGTTTGATCTCTCTAAAAAGATGGCAGATGGAACACATTTCCTTTGTATCAAAATAGGAGAAAATCAGAATTTCTATCACTAAGTTTCAAAGAGATTTTAAAATATACTTCAATCAGCAAAAATAATCTTCTTCAGAGAAATCTAGAGTTGCGCTGCATGGGAGATTTTCGCACAATTCTTTTCCAATGTGAACAACCTTTTAGAGCTTAACAATTGATACAAATCAATTTTTATCTTTTGACATATACCTTTTATAAGTTGTTCAGTATTTATTTTTCCGAAAAGGTTTTTTTTTTTTTTTTTTGTAATAGAAAACTTGTATTTTTTGTAAAACAAAGTTTATTTTTTTATTTCAAAGCAACAAAAAACACCCTTCTACTTTTTAAATCTGCTGTTTTTTTTGTTTTTTTTTTTTTTAAATGCAGATCATAGTAGGTACTCTGGAGATATGACTTATTTAATCTCTCAATTGAAAAAGCATAAACACTGACTTTACATAACGAGTAGCAACATCCAACTATTCACAGAATACTTTCTGTTATTTACACTGAAAGAGAAAAGTATTACTTTGAAATTGGCACCAAATTCAGCTTAACTGGTTGAAAAATAAAGAAATTAGAGAGATTTTTCTAAATTCATGCCAATATGGTGTCTCTGAAAACTGATCCAAAATAAAATTTTTGAAAAAATTCTGGTAAGCGTAATTTTTAATCACAAAATCTAGAAAAATTTGGGCTTATCTCAGATTTCTAATTGTAAAAAAAAAATGGACAAAATCGGAGACACGTGACGGCACATGGCATTAGGCAATTTGACGTGAAATGACGCAGGAGAAATTTAAAGTGACAAAAAAGATGCCATGCTTTTTGTAAAAGAAATTAATTTTGACAAGAGAACATGAAATTTAAAAAAACATAAGAAAGCAAAATAGAAAATGTTCATTTTTGTTTAAAAAAAAATCAAATACATTTAAAGCATCTGTGATTTAACTTGAAATGATTACTCTTGCACAATGAAAAATTGATGGCATTGGGTTTTTAATGAATAATAAC